>NW_027150031.1:0-146749 GCF_031143425.1 Pleurodeles waltl
GTTGTGACATCAGCTGGGAAATTGTGCTGTTCTGTATTACAAAGGAATCATGGGCTGAACCTGGGAACCGGGCACAGACATTTGTGATGTACAGATCTGATCAGCAGACACTTTGCACATTGATAGAATGGAAGTGCTTCCTGCTGCAGTAGATTTGTTCACTGGCATGCAGCCGCACCAAGGAAATATGCGTATCATCAATGGCTCCCACCACATGTGGGAGGCGACCAAAACCATAGAAGTCAGCCTTCACAGTGGCTAAATCCTCATGTCTGGGGAACAAGATATAGCTGTCAATTTGTTTCATCATTGCTGATAGCACATTTCTTAACATACCACTGAACATAGGTAATGACATAGCACCAGATATGGCCACTGTATATTGGAAGGACAGGGTGGCCAAGAAGTGTAATACTGCCAAGCGTCTCACAATGAGTGATATGCATGTTGGATTTGTGTTTTCGAGCATCATATCTGGCTCCAAATGACGACATAAATCCACAACAGTTTGCCCATTCAGATGGAACTGTTTGATGATGTGACACTCTTACATGGTTTGAAGGTCTGCCAATGGACAGTACACTGGAGCTTGTCACCGCCTCTAACTCCCAGGCTACCTATTTGTGAAATCATATGAGTTGGAGCATTAGTCACTGTGTTCACACCAACATACATGATCAATAAGACCAAAATCATGTGACAAAGCATTACTGACTGGAAACACATTACACCCATTACTAATCAAAGCTGTCTACTACTCAAGGGGTAAATGTGCCCCCCTGGTTGACTACACATGTGTCTACAACATGGATTTGGGCATTACCCAACTATCTGCTCCTCATGTCCCCCTCGAAATGTAACAGTCTGTTTTGACTGCCAAAAATACCGTCAGCAGCAGTGAACAGTGCATCGCCGTAATAGGCGATTATCAGGCTCTTGACTAGTAAAAGGTTTTCACCATTCAAACAAGGGTTCCGTGAAGTGTGGGGAGGTGAACTAATTCTAGCAGTCCATGCTCATGCAGTATACCCCTTTGAAAACAATTACACATAGCTGACGTTTGATCTTCTAAATCCAAATAGTAGGCATTTTCATGACTTTGAAGGTGCCACTTCTTCTGCTGAATATGAGCCTTATCAAAAGTCAGAAATACCAGCTGTACAGTAGGAGGGTTAAATAAAGGAGTTATCAAATCCTGGAACAAACAACTTTGTAACAGGCCTTTCACTGTCACCTTGTTTCTTTCTATCTGTACCTGTTGCATTCCCTCCGTTTCCCTTTATTTCCATTTACCCACTGCTATCCCTTTTTTATTTTCTTGCTTCTCTCACTTTGCATCTTAACCCTGGTCCATTATCATTCCTCCCCTTTATAGTCATGTATTCTTTCTCTTTATAATTTCAATTTTTGCTGTTGAATGTGGGCCTTCCTCTCCCACAATTGGTGCACTTAAGTGGTACTTATGTAAGTACAATTACCTCCTCACCCATTTCCTTGCTCCAGGGATTACTCTATGATATATACACATCTGCTCTGAAAGACACCATATCGTCTTACTTTCATCTTTGATTTCCTAAGGTAAAGGCCACTTGTCCCCACAAGAGATCCAATGCCAGTCCTTAAGACACAAGGGGTTTCATAGTCTATTCTCTTTTAAAGTATTTAATCATGTTTTCAGAGCTTGATGTTCTTTTGCGAGATAGAGATCATTAAGGAATTGGATTGAAGTACTTTTTTTCTTCTCCCTGTCCTCTGCAGCTTGGTAATGGTGGGAGATATCTACCCATATAAGTAGTCTCTGTGGGGCAAGGTAAAAACATGCAGTTGCCAGATGACAGCTTCAGGCACTGCAGGGTAGGCTTTGCATTGCTGTAACATCTCACATTGATTACTGTTTTAGATGATGAGAACTATAAAGCCGAGAATGCAGTGCAAATCTGATGTTCAGGATGGCAGGAGAAACAAATTGGGCAATGCAAGCTAGCTGGACGTGCCTTCCAGAAGAGTTAAGGACGAACCAAGAGGGAATAAGTGGACCCACGTGAAGTGTTGAGCTGTGTCTGAGTCCTCTTCGGTTTGTTTTTATTTAGGAGTTTGAAATCAGCCTGAAGGGGGCTTTTCAGGATGAACAAGGTTTAAGAAAATAAGGATGTTACAAGAATATATATGTTTTGGCTATTACGCAATTGAGCCTGATGAGTTAAGCTATTTTTCCATGAAAGATTTGATCACATAGGTGGTCATTACAACCCTGGCGGACGGTGTAAAAGGTGCGGTAATACCGCAAACAGGCCGGCGGACAAAAAAAGGGAATTATGACCCTGGCGGAAACCGCCAACAAAGACAGCCACTTTAACACACTGCCCGCCACGGCGGTACAGACAAGCAGCGCGGCGGTTACCGCCAACAAACAGGCGGAAGACAATGTACTGCCCACACCATTACAACCCGCCAATCCGCCACCTTTTCCGGGGCGGATTCACCGTGGATAAAAACACGGCGGAAACAGCTTTTGCTATGGGAAAACGCTCACCTGAACACATCCCACGAGGAACGACGACTCCATGGACCCGGAACTCCAAATACTACCTGCCCTTGTCTTTCTGCTCCTTTACGACCAACAGCGACGTAGGCGCAGAAGATACCGGTGAGTACTGCATCTACGACACGGGGGAGGGGGGAGGCAAAAGTTAGGGGGACACCCACCAAACACCCCCACCCTCGCACATTACAACATACACACCAATGCAGTCAAACATATCACATTAACAACTCACAATCCCCCCGGAAGAATGCAAAGACAAAGCGAATTTCGGTCAAACTTTGTAATGTGCCAATATACATGTCATACAAAAATATACAGATATATATCTCTAAATCACTCATAATTAAATATACAATACAAGAAGTAGTGCAGATATGTACACAACAATGTCCGTGCACCAACAGTCCAAAAATGCATGGGCGAGGCCCACAATAGATACCTGACCAAAATCCGAGAGAACACTGCCAGGGCATCAGATAGAAACACTACAGGCACCTCAGGGGGAAAGGAAGGGGGGGCACCTCAGCCACATGAATGCGAAGCCAGATCCACGACGGGGCTCCATGCCCATTGATGTATCCTGGGGAGTGCAAAGCCACAGTCTCTCAAGTCACTACAGTGGGTGGTTTGCCCACTGTGCCATCCTGGGGAGTGCAAAGCCACAGTCTCTCAAGTCACTACAGTGGGTGGTTTGCCCACTGTGCCATCCTGGGGAGTGCAAAGCCACAGTCTCTCAAGTCACTACAGTGGGTGGTTTGCCCACTGTGCCATCCTGGGGAGTGCAAAGCCACAGTCTCTCAAGTAGATGCAGGTCTCCACTGGTTCTGGAGGGGGACTAGTGCCCAGACTGGATGAGTCTCCCTGTGAAAGTTCCTGTCCTGTCACTGTCCCAGCTGCACATGGGATAAGGATGCCTGATGTGGCGGTTCATTCATTCCTACACAGTCTTTGCCCTGTTCAGCGGTGCTTTGCCATGGCGGTCTTTGCCCTGTTCAGCGGTGCTTTGCCATGGCGGTTCAGGACTGTTCAGCGGTGCTTTGCCATGGCGGTTCAGGACTGTTCAGCGGTGCTTTGCCATGGCGGTCTTTGCCCTGTTCAGTGATGCTTTGCCATGGCAGTCTTTGCCCTGTTCAGCGGTGCTTTGCCATGGCGATTCAGGACTGTTCAGCGGTGCTTTGCCATGGAGGTCTTTGACCAGTTCAGCGGTGCTTTGACATGGCCGTTCAGGACTGTTCAGCGATGCTTTGACATGGCGGTCTTTGCCTTGTTCAGCGGTGCTTTGCCATGGTGGTTCAGGACTGTTCAGCGGTGCTTTGCCATGGCGGTCTTTGCCCTGTTCAGAGGTGCTTTGCCATGGCGGTTCAGGACTGTTCAGCGGTGCTTTGCCATGGGGGTCTTTGCCCTGTTCAGCGGTGCTTTGCCATGGCGGTTCAGGACTGTTCAGCGGTGCTTTGACATGGCGGTTCTGATACTGACATTGGTGTGTGGCATGACGATATCCACACTGGACATTGGTGTGTGGCATGACGATCTCCACACTGGACATTGGTGTGTAGCATGACGATCTCCATACTGGACATTGGTGTGTGGCATGACGATCTCCACACTGGACATTGGTGTGTGGCATGACGTTCCATCATTGGCCAGCGGGGCTGTGGCATCCTGTCCCCTCCTGGGCTGTGACTCCGGCGGTAGTCTCCTGACCAGTAACGATACTTGGGCCCTCCTGGGCTGTGACTCCGGCGGTGGTCTCCTGACCAGTAACAATACTTGGGCCCTCCTGGGCTGTGACTCCGGTGGTGGTCTCCTTTGGGCCCTCCTGGGCACTGACTCCGGCGGTGGTCTCCTGACCAGTGACGATACTTGGGCCCTCCTGGGCTGTGACTCTGGCGGTGGTCTCTGGACCAGTGACGATACTTGGGCCCTCCTGGGCACTGACTCCGGCGGTGGTCTCCTGACCAGTAACGATACTTGGGCCCTCCTGGGCTGTGACTCCGGCGGTGGTCTCCTGACCAGTAACGATACTTGGGCCCTCCTGGGCACTGACTCTGGCGGTGGTCTCCTGACCAGTAACAATACTTGGGCCCTCCTGGGCACTGACTCTGGCCGTGGTCTCTGGACCAGTGACGATACTTGGGCCCTCCTGGGCACTGACTCCGGCGGTGGTCTCCTGACCAGTAACGATACTTGGGCCCTCCTGGGCACTGACTCTGGCGGTGGTCTCCTGACCAGTGACGATACTTGGGCCCTCCTGGGCTGTGACTCTGGCGGTGGTCTCTGGACCAGGGATGACGGTGCTGGCGGTTGTGTCTGGACCGCCGGAAATGATGGAGCACTTCTCCGCCGTGACACTCACAACAGGGTGGGGAGACTTCCTCTGGACCTTCCCCACCTTTTTTGGAGTTACAGCTGACTCACCAATTGCCTTCGATCCCATTTCACTTGTTGTCCCACCAGGAGACTTGACACGGTACCGTCGTCCTCTCTCCAATTTCAGAGCCTTTACAGGAGGTGGGCTGCCAGTGCCTTGGCTCCGGGTCCTACTGCCTGCCCTGGTGGACGGTGCACTCCAAAAACCTGGAACACGCACCACTGGTACTGGAGGCTTTTTGGCTGAGGCGCTATGACGGGACTGATGAATTGGGGGGGGGCAAAAAGGTCAATTTGACATAGGGACAGTTTCTGACGGACACTGGGATGGGTAGCTGGAGGGAGTCTGGGAGTGGAGGTGGTTGTAGGAGGTGTCACTTTAGGTGTTTTGGGTGCAGGTGCAGGTACTGGAGGCTGTCGTGAGGTGGATGGATGTTGGGTGAGTGATTGCCGGCGTTTGGGTACTTTGGGAGGGGGCGTCACAGGCACACTGGGAGAGGACACAGGGGACGTGTAAATGGAGGTGGTGAGTGCAGGTGAGCAGCTTGTGGTGGTGGGTGTCCTGGTGCGAGTCCTAGTGCCTGTAGATGTGGTGCATGCAGGTGTGTGTGTAGACGAGACTGGGAGGGAGGAGGGAGAAGAGGAGGAGGGGGACACAGTGGAGACAGTGGATGTTGCTGTGTCTGTATGTGGGTGAGGCCTGCGTGAGTGCCTGTGGTGTGTGTGGTGCCTATGTTTGCTTGAGCTACTTGTGTGTGTTGACTTGTGTGCATGCTGGTCTGTAGGTGTGCTTGGGATGGGCTGGGGTACAGGGGATTGGGTCTGGGTGGAGGAAGTTGGAGGGGGGAGGCTGGACACAGGGACAATGGCTGTCATCAGTGCTGAGGCCAGAGATTGCAGTGTATGCTGAAGGGCAGCCTGACCAGAATGAATGCCCTCCAGGAATGCATTACCGTGTTGCAACTCTCGTTCTACACCCAGGATGGCATTCACAATAGTAGACTGCCCAACAGTGAGTGACCTGAGGAGGTCAATGGCCTCCTCACTGAGGGCAGCAGGGGTGACTGGGGCAGGGCCTGAGGTGCGTGGGGCGAAGGTGATGCCCACCCTCCTGGATGAGCGGGCACGGGGCGAACGCTGAGGGGCTGCTGGGAGGGCGGTGCTGGTAGGGGAGGTGGCGGCTGTACCTGTAGAAGTAGGGCGCATAGATGGTGCCGCCATCGGCGGATGAGTCTGTGTCGCTGGTTGGTGATCCGGTGGCCGACGTGAAGCTCCCCTCGCCCTCCGTCCCACTGGTGCATTCAGAGTCTGTGGTGTGGCCCTCCATGGCCATGTGGGATGCAGCTCCCTCGTGCTCCGGTGCCACTGTACCTCCGCCTGATGATGCTGATGTACAAAAGGACAGGGAGAGCAGGAAAAGGGGGGGGGGAGACAGAAGAAAGAGAGTTTCAGTGCATGGCATACCGCTACCGTTGGCGGACAAGACAGACGCAGCAGCCCCATGCATAACGCCGTGCTCCTGGCCTCTGCACATGCAATTTCTGGGATATGGCCTACATGGCAATGGTGGAAATCTGCGCACATGGATGCCACAGGGGCAACTATACCTCAACTTGCCACTCTTCTGAGGTGGGGTAGAGTGCCACATGGCCTACATTACGGAGGGGCCTTGCCTACCTAACTCGCCCTGGCCTAGGGACCCACACAGCCCACCTCCCCCACCCAGACCCCTCCACTGCACGCAAAGTCCGCAGAATGAGAGTGTACTCACCCCCTTGTGTCTGCTGTGATGTCCTTAAGCGCCCATCCAACTCCGGGTAGGCCACCGCCAGGATCCGGAACATCAGGGGGGTCATGGTGCGACGGGCACCCCTCCCACGTTGGAAGGCCATCCCCAGCTGAGCCTCCGCCGTCTTCTTGCTGCAGCGGCGAATGTCCTCCCATCTCTTCCAGCAGTGGGTGCCTCGTCTCTGGTGGGCCCCCAGGGTCCGGACCTCCTTGGCGATGGCACGCCAAATGTCCCTCTTCTGGTGGGCGCTGACCTACATGACATGCACAAGGGAAGAGGAACAGTCATTACCAACTGCACCATCAATGTGAGTGGCCCCCTCCATACTCTGACCATGTGGCCCTTTTATTCCCATGCTTTACTGTAGTATAAACTCTGCTCCCTTCCCTCTTCCACCCAGCCCTGTCCACCCAGGCCTAGCCCATACAACATGCTCCCTGTGTACTAACCTGTTGGTCTGGAGGACCGTGGAGTAGCATGTACTGGGGGAGGACCCCGTCCACAAGTTTCTCCAACTCCTGTGCAGTGAAGGCAGGGGCCCTTTCCCCAGACGCAGCAGCCATCGTCGCTTCCAGACCGAGGTCACAGCAGCACTAGCAGTGTAGGTCCTCTCCTGTCGAAGGTCAGGTATCTAGTGATTGAACAGATAGAAAATGGCGGTGACGTCCGCGGCGGTGACGTCCGCGGCCGGGCGCATCATCACCGCCGGCGCACCTATTCATTGGCTCCTGGGACCCATAGGGTCCAATGTTAACCAATGCAGCATTGCCCCGCGGTCTACGACCGCCTACCGCGACGGTGTGCAACGCCAGCGCTGTTACCCCACAATCCCATTGTCCCAGTTTAGGCAGCCGCCATTTCAGGGGCCCACATGGATTCATTTTCAACTGCGTCACACATACCGAGGCCTACACTCAACACACATCCAGGAAGGGTTTATTGTCTGGTGTAGTCTTGTGTGTGACTGTGGGTACATACCTGGAGGAATAGTGACTGTTTCTTCGCTGTTGTCCTTCTTAGGCACCGTCAGCTGGGACATATGAGACGATGGCGGAATCCTCCGGTGTACCGACAGCTGGTTGACCTGTTGACAATGGAAGAGAGACATTTAATCGTCACCTACAGGTTGGACCGTGCCACAATCCAGCAACTATGTACCCAGTTGGAGCCAGACCTGATGTCACCAATCCGCCATCCGACTGGAATCCCCCCTGACGTGCAGGTGCTGTCAGTGCTCCATTTCCTTGCAAGTGGGTCTTTTCAGACAACAGTGGCCATGGCATCAGGGATGTCCCAGCCTATGTTTTCCAACGTGTTGTCCAGAGTGTTGTCTGCCCTGCTGAAACACGTAAGGAGATACATCATTTTCCCTGAGGTGGAGGATTTGCCTACAGTGAAAGGTGACTTCTGTGCCCTTGGACATATCCCCAACGTCATAGGTGCCATTGATGGGACCCATGTAGTTCTGGTCCCCCCGCAGGAGTGAACAGGTGTACAGGAACAGGAAGAGTTATCATTCGATGAATGTCCAGATGGTCTGTTTGGCAGACCAGTACATCTCGCAGGTAAATGCTATGTTCCCTGGCTCTGTGCATGACGCCTACATCCTGCGCAATAGCAGCATCCCTTATATGATGGGTCAACTCTAGAGGCACTGTGTATGGCTATTGGGGGACTCTGGTTACCCCAACCTTTCCTGGCTATTGACCCCAGTGAGGAATCCCAGGACCAGGGCAGAGGAACGCTACAATGAGGCACATGGGCGGACTAGGAGGGTTATCGAACGCACCTTCGGCCTCCTGAAGGCCAGGTTCAGGTGCCTACATATGACAGGTGGGTCCCTATTCTACTCACCGAAGAAGGTGTGCGACATCATCATCGCCTGCTCCATGCTCCATAATTTGGCATTGCGATGCCAGGTGCCTTTTCTACAGGAGGATGATCCAGATGACGGTGTTGTAGCAGCTGTGGAGCCTGTGGACAGTGATGAGGATGAAGCTGAGGAAGAAGAAAACGACAACAGGGAGTCAGTCATACAGCAATATTTCCAGTGAAACTCAGGTGAGTACATTTTCAGGTTTAACATTACATTAACTTTCACACGTCTACCTCTATCCTGTACCGACATTTCACTCACTATTTGTTAACTGAGTTGTCCCCTTCCATTTCAGTTTCACAAATGTGGTAACCTACGTGTCAACTGCTTGCATCCTTGAAGGGCTTGTGATGTGTGACATTGGTATGTAAGCCTTCCAATGGGTAACCCATTATGACACTGTAATTGATAATACAAAATTACAAACATAGACTGACTTCAGTTTTTTTAGAGTTTCAAGGGTGTTTTTTTAAGTGCTAAAAAATGAAGGGGGGTTGTAAAATGGTGATGGTGGAGGAATGTCCATGGCAGAGTCCAGTCTATTAGTCTCACAGGTACATTGCACATCTGGCCATTGGAAGTGGAGCTGGGGCAGTTCCGGTTTGGACAGGGTAACAAAGTGGGACAGTGGGGGGACAATCAGGGTGGTCTTATTTCCTGGCGGGGGTCTTGCCATCTTGCTCTGTCCTGTTCCTGGATCTCAGGGCCCGCTTGCGTGGTGGTTGTCCGTCTGCAGGGGATGGGGTGCTGGTGTGGTGGTCCTGTGGCGGGGCGTCCTGTCCACTAGCGCCGGCGGAGGTGGTGGGCAGTTCATCGTTGTGGCTAGTGTCAGGGGCCCCTTGGAGTGCCACGGTGTCCCTCAAGGTCTTTTGAATGTCCGTCAGCACCCCTACGATGGTGCCCAGGGCGGAGCCGATGGTCCTAAGCTCCTCCCTGAACCCCAAATAAAGCTCCTCCTGCAGATGCAGGGTCTCCTGCAACTTGTCCAGGACCGTCGCCATCATCTCCTGGGAGTGGTGGTATGCTCCCATGATGGAGGAGAGGGCCTCGTGGAGAGTTGGTTCCCTTGGCCCGTCCTCCCTCTGTCGCACAGCAGCCCTCCCAGTTCTCCTATGTTCCTGTGCCTCCGTCCCCTGGACCGTGTGCCCACTACCACTGCCCCCAGGTCCCTGTTGTTTTTGGGGTGGTGGGTTAGCCTGGGTGCCCTGTAGTGGTGGACACACCGCTGATTGACCTGTCCTGGGTAGGGAGGTTTGGGCCCGCTGGGTGGGTGCTGTGCTGGTGTTACCAGAGGGTGGAAGTTAGGTGTTGGGCTGTGGCTGGGCAAGGGGAACCGACTGTCCGGAGGCCCACGATGGTCCGGGCTGGTCATCAAGATCCAGTAGGGCAGAGCTGCTCTCGTCACTGTGGGCCTCTTCTGGGGGTGGAGTGGTGTTGTCTGGACCCTCTGGTGTGGTGACGTTCCTTCGGGTTCCTGCGGGGGTATAAGCACATGATTATTGCATGTGTGTGTTTCATGGTGTGCAATGGTTGGGTGTGCGTGAACCCCAGTGCAGGCATTCCTCTGTGGGGGCTTGTGTGCTGATGGTTGGGGGTGTTCTGGGTATGTGCAGTGGGCATGCTTTAGTGATGGGTGTCCATGCTTAGTTGTGTCATGCAGGTCTTGGGGCTGGGATGTGTAGTTGGTGTTATGGGTACATTAGTGAGGAGTTTGGGTGATAGGGGTGGGTCTGAGGGTGTGGGTGTGTGATAGCATGCAGGTAGGGTGGGGGATATGATAGTGAAGATTTGACTTACCAGTGTCCGTTCCTCCAACGACTCCTCCGAGGCCCTCAGGATGCAAGATGGACAAGACTGTCACGACTCACGTGCCTCTTGCGCCTGGAATTTGCAGACCGGGTGGCGTGGATCTTCAATGTTCGGCTTTGGCCCAAAAAGGGGCGACTCTTTCTGGTAGCCACGGTGCTGTAGGCAATGGAGACGCCAAGAACAGACTGTGCCCTTCAGAAAATAGCGCCAGAGGAAAAAAACCCTTAGAAAAAGGGGAAAAACCTCCAACAGGAAGATTCCTGGAAAAAACAAGAACAAACAAACTGGAATCCAAAAGGAGCAAAAGTCAGGAAACACAGAATGCTGAAATCCAGAACCTACAGGAGAGGAAATCAGGAGCGAAGACACTAACTGAGCAGAAAGTGTTGCAGCGCAAGGAAATGAAGAAAACACAGCCCTTATATACCAAAAGACAGGAAGTGACCCACAGGAAGTAAAAGGACACCATATTAGACAGGGAGAGGTACATAGAACAAAACAGAATAGAAACCATAGAGAATAGGGAACAATGAATGCTGGGAAAAGAAAGGTAACCTGGGAAGGGAAGAAGACATAAAAAAAGTACAACAAAAAGACCCAAGAAAGAAGAAAAGAAAGAGGACAAGAAAGAAGAAAGAAGAACAGGTAAGAGGGGTCAGGAGACCCCAGCAAGGCGGTGGAAACGACAGAGCGAGGCCCCATGCAATGCCTGGGGCCTCGAAAAGTGCATGAAAGGCTGGGGGCGCGCCGCGTTTTAGAAACGCGCTGTGCGGCCCCAGCCGAACGCCCGGCTTGTGCCGAACATCCGGCTCGCGCCGCACCACGCGGCGCGACAGTAGGTCCCCCTCCCGAAGGCCCAGGTTTGAGAGGAAACAAACGGTGAAAGCGTTGAATCAGGAGAGGAGCGTGAACAGAAGATGCATCTTCCCAAGAGCATTCACTGAGAGGATAACCCTTCCAATGAATCAGATATTGAAGCCGTCTGTGAAATAGACGAGAGTCACAGATTTCCTGTACCTCATATTCAGGAACATCGTTCACCAACACAGGAGGAGGACAAGGAAACTGACGAGAGAAAGGGTCAGGTACGTAAGGTTTGAGCTGGGAAACATGAAAGACGGGATGAATTTTCCAAGTATGAGGTAAGCGAAGACGGACAGTGACAGGATTGACCAACTGAAGAATACGGAAAGGCCCATAGTAACGAGGTGTGAACTTATTTTGAGAAAGACGTGAGGGTAAGAATTTGGAGGAGAGCCAAACTTTGTCTTGCGGATGATAGTCTGGATTGGTTGCACGTTTCTTGTCTGCAGCCTTCTTCATATATCTCTTGGTATGTAACAAATTAGATCGAATTAGTCTATGGATTTGGAGAAGGCGTTTGGAGAAATAGGAAATAGCGGGTAGAGGAGAGTTGGATTGTGGAGAAGTAGGAAAAGAGGTAGGATGAAAACCATAAGAACAGAAAAAGGGAGTGACCTTGGAGGCGCTATGGACTGAGTTATTGTAGGAAAATTCAGCTATAGAGAGGTAAGTGTTCCAGTTACTTTGGGTAGAATTGCAAAAGCATCGAAGATATTGCTCTAGTCCTTGGTTCAGACGCTCGGTCTGGCCGTTGGTCTGAGGATGGAACCCTGAAGACAGGGCTCTATTAATATTCAGTGTTTTACAAAAATGCCTCCAAAACCGGGAAATGTACTGAGGTCCTCTATCAGATATTATGGTATGTGGAA
This sequence comes from Pleurodeles waltl, assembly GCF_031143425.1. Classification (NCBI taxonomy): domain Eukaryota; kingdom Metazoa; phylum Chordata; class Amphibia; order Caudata; family Salamandridae; genus Pleurodeles; species Pleurodeles waltl. The sequence continues at coordinate 12,123 of NW_027150031.1, forward strand.
GTCCATGGAGACGGAAGATATGATCAATGAATATTTGCCTTAGTTCTTGAGAAGTAGGTAGCCTTTTCAGGGCAGTGAAATGAGCCATCTTCGTGAAAGAATCCACAGTGACCATGATAACCCGGTTTCCTGCTGATGGTGGGAGTGAACACATAAAATCAGTAGAGATGGTATGCCATGGGGCCGGTGGAACAGGCAAAGGCTGTAGTAATCCTGCAGGTCTGGTATGGGGTATCTTGATTTGGGCACATATGGGACAGGCCTGAACGTATCTTTCCACATCCAGCTTCCAGGTAGGCCACCAGAAAAATCGTGAAATAAGTTCTTGTGTGGCCTTGATGCCTCTATGACCAGCCACAGGTGAATCATGGCACATTTGTAATGCTTTTTCTTGCACCTTGTTAGTAGGGAGGAATATCAGGTTTTGATAATAAAAATATCCTTGTTTCTTATGTAATAATGGTCTTAGTTCTTCTATATCGTGGTCCGATAGGTTGGCGTATTCCAGTTGTACTTCTTCCAGGAAAGACTGAGTCACTCCAATGATCTTACTGGGTTCCAGAAGATACTGAGATGAGGAAGGAGTACACTCTGGATATCGGCGAGACAGAGCATCAGCCAGAATGTTTTGAGATCCAGGAATATATGTGATGAAAAAATCGTACTGACTGAAGAAAAAGGCCCAGCGGGCCTGACGACTATTCTGGCATACAAAATTTCGTAAACATTGTAGGTTACGGTGGTCTGTCCTCACCTCAAATGGTTCCTTGGAACCCATCAGAAACTGTCTCCACTCAAGGCAGGCTGTTTTCAGAGCCAATAATTCCCTTTCCAGTACAGAATAGTGTTGTTCAGCTGTGGAAAGGATATGAGACAAGTAGAAAACAGGATGTTCAAGACCATCATCCTCTTGTCGTTGGAGTAAGACAGCTCCGATGGCTCTCTCAGAAGCATCAGTTACGACTATAAATTGTTTGGTGGTATCTGGATGTCTCAAGATGGGGGCTTGGGTGAAGGCTCTCTTTAATTCTTGAAAGGCTGCTTCAGCCGCCTCAGTCCAGACAAACCCTTTCTTTAAATGTTCCTTTTTTAAGGTGTGAGTTATGTGGCTAGTCTGTCTGGCAAAGTCTAGAATGAATTGTCGATAGAAGTTTGCTAACCCTAGGAAACATTGTGTTTCTTTTATGGAAGAAGGAGAAGGCCACTCTAGGATAGCTTGTACCTTTTCTTGATCCATAGCTATGCCGGTGGGACTTAAATGATAGCCCAGATATTTGACTTCCGTCATGTCGAACTCACATTTTTCTGGTTTGCAAAATAGTTGATGAGCACGAAGTCTTTGAAGAACTTGTTTCACATGGGAAGAGTGTAGTTCCGGATTTCTAGAATAAATAAGAATATCATCTAGGTAGATCACGACTGTCTGATTCAGAAGGTCTGAAAACACTGAGTCCATAAACCTCTGGAAGATTGCGGGGGCGTTAGTGAGACCAAACGGCATAACCCTATATTCAAAATGGCCAAATGGAGTCCTGAAAGCTGTCTTCCATTCGTCGCCTTCTTTTATGCGTAAAAGGTGGTAAGCTCCTCGTAAATCTAATTTAGTAAAACGTTGAGCCCCTCTGATAGCTTCTAGTATGTCCCTGATGAGAGGCAAAGGATAACGGTCTTTAATTGTTATTTTATTCAGACCTCGAAAATCCAGGCAAGGACGAAGATCCTTTGTCTTCTTGGGGACAAAAAAGAGAGGAGCCCCAGCCGGAGACGACGATGGAACAATAAGACCACTCTGTATATTTTCGTCCAGATACTCTTTTAGAACTTCCTTTTCGGGTTCCGTGAGAGAGTACATCCTCCCAAAAGGAACAATTGTGCCGGGTTCCAATGGAATAGCACAATCATATTCTCGATGTGGAGGTAGCACAGGTTTCGACGGTTTTTGGAAAACATCCTGAAACTCCAAATAGTGGTCTGGGACCCCTTGGACCGTATTAATGGACATACCAGTGGCACCTTCAGTATCTAAGGATCTTTTCGGAGACCAATACTTGTCGGAAGTAAAACAGTTCTCATGACAAAATTGCGAAGACAAAGAAACTGTCCGGGTTACCCAATTTATATACGGGTTATGTCTGATAAACCACGGAATTCCAAGAATGATGGTATGGTTGGGGGACGTGATAAGATCGAAGGAGATGTGTTCTTGATGGTTTCCCACCTGTAGACTTAACATCAGGGTAGTGGTGTCTACAGGACCAGAGGATATCAAGGATCCATCCACGGTGTGTATCTGTTCGGGTACTTCTTTTGCTTGTGTAGGAACTTGGTGAGCAGCAGCCCATGTCTTGTCCATGTATATACCACTAGCACCACAATCTAGTAATGCCATAGTCTTTTCTTGACGACCGTCAGGAAGTTGTAACAGGACAGGAAAAATGAACAAGGCGGTTGTATTGTCATCAAAGGAGCTGATGGAAGGTATAGCAGTAGATCCCGTCCCCTCCCTTCTTACAGAGGACGGGAGGTGGCGTTTCCCGAAGGCCTGGGTGGACGTACAGGACAGGTACGAAGCATGTGACCAGCAGAACCCCAGTACAGTCACAACCCTCTCTTGCGTCTGTCCTCCCGTTCACTAGCAGAGAGCGGACCTCGGGTAGTATCCACCTGCATGGGTTCCCCTTCGATGTCTCTAGCAGGAGTGCGAGGTTCCTCAGAACGCTGCAGGCAAGCTCGTGAGCTACTTGGCTGGGAAAACCCTCTACTCCTTTTCTTTTCCGATCTCCGTTCCTGAAGACGATATTCGATGGACAGTGCTTGATCCATCAGGCCACGAAGATCTTCCGCTCTGGTAGAATGTACTAGTTCATCCTTTATTTCTTCTTTGAGACCTCTACGAAATAAAGTTACCAGAGTACGTTCCACCCAAGTGGTCTCTGCTGCCAGCTGACGAAAACGGGTTATATATTGCAAGACGTCTTGCGAGCCTTGTTGGATATCACATAAGGCTTCTTCGGCAGAGGCTTCCAATCCAGGACGGCTAAACATCTGTTTGAAGCGACTCACAAAGGTGGAATAGTCCGACAATACAGGATCGTTGGAGGACACCATCGGGGTTGCCCAGGCCAAGGCTGGACCGGATAAGGCACTAAGATAACCCACCTTGGTCCTGTCGTGGGAGAATTGGGTAGGTCGGAAGGCGAAGTACACTGTTAATGCATCCAGGAACTCGCGAAGCTTGGTTGGTTCACCAGAGAAACAAGGGGTAGAAGCGGAGATAGTTGGAACATCACTGGTGCGGAGAGCCAAAGCCTGTCGTAACGCAGCATTTTCATTGCGTAGTTGTTGCAATTCCTGAGCTTGTTGCTGAATCGTGGTCAAAAGAGATTGTTCCGGATCTGCAGCAGCCGCCACTGTGTCATCCATGGTGTTTGAGGACGTCGGAATGGTTTGGCGCTGCAATCTGTCACGACTCACGTGCTGCTTGCGCCTGGAATTTGCAGACCGGGTGGCGTGGATCTTCAATGTTCGGCTTTGGCCCAAAAAGGGGCGACTCTTTCTGGTAGCCACGGTGCTGTAGGCAATGGAGACGCCAAGAACAGACCGTGCCCTTTAGAAAATAGCGCCAGAGGAAAAAAACCCTTAGAAAAAGGGGAAAAACCTCCAACAGGAAGATTCCTGGAAAAAACAAGAACAAACAAACTGGAATCCAAAAGGAGCAAAAGTCAGGAAACACAGAATGCTGAAATCCAGAACCTACAGGAGAGGAAATCAGGAGCGAAGACACTAACTGAGCAGAAAGTGTTGCAGCGCAAGGAAATGAAGAAAACACAGCCCTTATATACCAAAAGACAGGAAGTAAAAGGACACCATATTAGACAGGGAGAGGTACATAGAACAAAACAGAATAGAAACCATAGAGAATAGGGAACAATGAATGCTGGGAAAAGAAAGGTAACCTGGGAAGGGAAGAAGACATAAAAAAAGTACAACAAAAAGACCCAAGAAAGAAGAAAAGAAAGAGGACAAGAAAGAAGAAAGAAGAACAGGTAAGAGGGGTCAGGAGACCCCAGCAAGGCGGTGGAAAACGACAGAGCGAGGCCCCATGCAATGCCTGGGGCCTCGAAAAGTGCATGAAAGGCTGGGGGCGCGCCGCGTTTTAGAAACGCGCTGTGCGGCCCCAGCCGAACGCCCGGCTTGTGCCGAACATTCGGCTCGCGCCGCACCACGCGGCGCGACAAAGACTTGCTCCTCCCATGTTGTTAGTTGAGGGGGAGGAGGTGGGGGTCCGCCGCCAGTCCGCTGTACCGCGATGTGGTGCCTGGATACCCTGGAACGCACCTTCCCCCGTAGGTCTTTCCACTTCTTCCTGATGTCCTCCCTATTTCTTGGGTGCTGTCCCACTGCGTTCACCCTGTCCACTATTCTTTTCCATAGCTCCATCTTCCTGGCTATGGATGTGTGCTGTACCTGTGAGCCAAATAGCTGTGGCTCTACCCGTAGGATTTCCTCCACCATGACCCTGAGCTCCTCCTCGGAGAAGCGGGGGTGTCTTTGGCGTGCCATGGGGTGGTGTGTGTGATGTGTGGGGTGGTGTACGTGGTGATGAGTGTGGTGAGTGTAGTGGTATGTGGTGTTTTGTGCTCGGATGTTGTGTGGGTGATGGTGTTGTGTCCCTCTGTTGGATGGGGTTGTCTATTCTGTGCTCTCTCTCTCACCTTCTATCAGAATTTTTGGTTGTAGGGGTTTGTGGGTGATGTGGGTGTGTGTTTTATATTGTATTGGATGTGTGGGTGTAGTGTGTGTATGTGTATCAGGTGTGTGTATTTGTAATTGTCCAATGTGGCGGTGTTTTGGTGCTGTGTGTGTATTTTGAGCGCAGCGGTGTGTACCGCCAATGGAATACCGCGGTTGAAGGACCACCGAGTGGATTCGTGGGTCGTAATGGCATGGGCGTGTTTCTGTTGGCGTGGAGGTGGAGGATTTGTTTCCGCATGTTTATCGCTGACCTTTGGTGTGGCGGTATTGTGTGGGTGTCTGAATTTCGGCGGATTCCGTGATGTGTGTCATAATAGCTGTGGCGGTCGACCGCCGCCGCGGGGGTGTATTGGCGGTCTTCTGCACGGCGGTAAGCGCCTTATACCGCCAATGTTGTAATGACCCCCATAATGTTTTAAGTAAATAGGTACTCCAAAATGGAGAGGAAGAGAACAGAAAGGAGGCATCACAGAGAAGATGTTTCTTCTGAGGAGGAGACTGGAAGAGAAAGAAGAAGTTCCAGAAGATCTTCAGTTTCCTCCAGTAAATATCTTCATTCAAGATGCTGTGATACAGGTGAAGGAGGCAGAAAGGGCCAAGACAAAAAAACATTAACATCATGGAAGGGATGATTCTTCTTCATCAAGATCATCTTCCCCAAATGCTTGTCCTATTACAAAGGGGACATACCTAAGGAGAGAAGAAATGTAGCAGATTGTGGCACATTCAAGGAACAATCTGAGATTTCCTCAAACTGAGATTAAGGATGATGAATCTTCTTTGTTCTGTCCCCAGAGTGATAAACAGTCAGGCCCATCTCTGCCCTTACATGAGAAGATGTCTTCTTTAATATTTAGATAGTGGAAGGACATAAAGCACCTAATAGTTCCTAGATTTAAACAGTAAAAGCATTAGCATTTTATAATTAAATTATTATATGTATTGTGGCAGGGAAATGCAGGAAGGGCAGGACTGTTCTGAGTTGTTTAACATAGAAAAACAGGCAAGATTATTTTCTGACATTCTTTGTGGGGCTGTATATATGGTGGCAGGGAGAGCAGTCCTGACAATGAGACAAATACAGTTGAGATGGTGGAAGGCAGAGAGTTCAGAGAAAACAGCTTTATTGACAATTTCATTCTAAGGAATGACATTGGTGACCAACTGGACACTAATGTTACAAAAGCCTTCAGAAATTGGAAACTGCATGGCCCTATAAGAGTGAATTTTCATCTAATGTAACACATTATTAATCGCAGGAGGCACAAAGACAGGCAAAGAAGAAGAAAACAATTCAACAAAAGAGAGCATCTAGAATGACCTCTTCAATTGTCAGGGGACAGCTCAGAAATCAATGGGCTCCTGACCATTGGGCGAAGTAAATTTAAGTAAGCCGGTGGAAGATATATCCAAGGCTTTGTTCTGTACAGGAAGAAAGATATTTCCCATGCATTGGTACTGAATATAATAGAGAAGTGTTATGCAATACAATTTCCACTCTGCTTCTAAATCTGGTCTTCATCCATATTCTTACTCCCAAGAACATCGACAAAGCAGATGCCATCTTTAAAAGAATAAAGGATTTAATGGAAAACAAGGATAACATCCTAGTTCCAGGGGCAGAAAGGAGGCAAGGATATGAACTTGTTCTCTTTCTATGGGAAAGAGCATCAGGAGGGCTTTGCCCCATGCCTGTGCTAGATTTGAAAGGAGTAAACAAGCGGATGTGAACTATTCATTTCAAAATGGACTGGCTGCAAATGACCATACCTCTAGTACAACCCAAGGAGTTCATGGTGAAGCTATATTTGCAAGACGAGAATTTGCACCTTTCTATATGCAAGATCATCAGACGTTTCTATGCTTTGCAGTGAGGGGTCAGAATTTTCAGTTCCAATTTCTGCCTTTTCATTTGAAAGCAACCCTGATGGTATTCACAAAAGTGCTGTTCCAATACTGGAGATATTACACAATTGGTGGATTGTGTTGAACCCATTTCTGGACCATTGGATATTCCATGCTGCATCGAAAGGGCTTACTGAGGCTAATTTCCAGACGGTGATATTAGCGCTTCAGACATCTGAGTTTATAACACATTGGAAAAAAACAACCAGAGTCCTGTCAAAGGCCTCAAATGCATTGGAGCAAGATTATTTTTATAAAGAAGTGGGTAGATCTTCTAGAGCCAAGAATTCTAAAGATACCCAGTTGTGTACACATGTAATTGGTCTAGAGGCTCCAAAGGCCAATAACTGGCCTCAGCTCTGGTGATGATTCCTTGGGTAAGGTTTCATCTGGGGATTGTGGTTTGTTATCCTTTGAGAAGTTGCAAACCAGCTTCGATGGACTTAGATTCTCCAATACCTCTCAACCAGAGAATAAAGAAAAAGCTAACACTGTAATCAGACCTAGGTAGTCGAAGGTTGATCATCGATTTCACTTCATCCTCTACTGGTGAAGGTCATCCTGACAGATCCTAGCAGCTATCGTTGTGGAACAATGCTAGAATCCATTTAAATACTGGAGAAATATCCCTCTCTTTACAAAGTTCGTTCCTCAAATTGGAAAGACCTGAAACAGTCAGATTAACTTTCTTAATTTTGTCCCTTTCATTCAGAAAGTCTGGATTAGAATAAAATCAGATAATCCTACGACCAAGTCTTTTCTGAAAAGACAAGGGCCAGGTCCAGGTCTGCTTTTTAAAAAGCAGAACTGATCTTTTCCTGGGAAGAGAATGTCTGCTCCCTGAAAGCAATCATTATTAGGGAGTGGAGAATGGGGTGGCAGACAAACTCAGCAGGGTATTCCCATCCTCTCATGGATTTTGTCTGAGCCCTCAAGTGTTCAAGAGAATTTGCCCATGGATGGATTATCTAGAAATAGATCTGTTTACTTCACAGAGAAATTCCTGTTGTCCCAAATTTGTGTCAAGGACAGAGTGGAGGGGCTCAGGCAGCTGATGTGATACCTTGTTAGTGGCCTCAAGTCATATTCTACACTTTCCACCTTTACCTCTAATTCTAAAAGTTTTAATGAAGATGAAGAGAGAGAAAGCAAAGGTGACAATGTTTCTGTGGTTTTGGCCCCACTGTTCCTGGTTCCCTCTTTAGCAGGTGGTGAAGAGGCAGAAATTGATATTTTCATGCTACTTCTATCCCCTATTCTGAGCAAGATGGTCATCGCCTGGTGATGTGTGACAGCTTAGAAAATGAGCGGCTGGGTTTTTAATGAATGGGCTTTCACAAGAATTGCCAGTGGCTAACGCTGCCTTCTAGAAGACTGGCCACTCTCCTTCTTATGCATGTTATTGGAGGTCTTTTAAAAACAGAGTCATAGGAAAGACTGTGATCCAGTTTCTAGAGAAGAACAAAGATTTTAGCTGTTTTTGCAAGAAGGGTTTTCTTTAGGATCAGTGGTCTCAACTCTAAGGATACAATGGACAACCATCAAGGCTTTAAGAGAATCATGGGAAGTGTAGGCAATCTAAACATTTATGGTTTTAGACTGTTTCAAGATTTTCCATTGGCAAGATCTCCCCTTCTGACGTTTGAATCGAGATTGGGATTGTTTGGGGGGTTTGGATGCTTGGAGGGTTGGAATTTATTGACACATGAAGTGTTCTATCTAGTAGCAATCCGGTTGGCCAGGAAACTAGGTGAATTAGGGGTTTTACACTGCAAGCGTCCTTACTGGAGAGTTTTTTTTTTTACAGATGGGTTCTTAGGTGGGGGCTATTCTTTGTCCCTAAAGTGAATTCTCAGTTTCGTTTAGTGCAACAGGTGATTTTCCCAGATTTTGTGCTGTCTTGTTGGTCTTAAGAAGCTTGTCATGCCTTAAAAGTTCAAAGGGAGGTTATCATCTATTTGAAGGGGGTGTCTGCCTTCAGGAAGATGGATGCATTGTTTGTTAATTTTGGACAATCAAGAAGAGGAATAATACCTTTTTATTTCTTCGCTCAGCAGATGGATTTATGCAGCAATTGCAAAAGCCTGTGCTGAAAAGGGGTTGCCTTATCCGAGAAAAGTATAAGGAAAATCGACCAGAAGCATGAACACTTACTTCATGGACAGAGGTCCTGAGGGCCCCTACCTTGGAAACCTGCAGCACACCTACTTGGTCAGTTCCATCAATATTCGTGAAACACTACAGAATTCGGTGTGACGGCATGAGTTCTTGAGACTTTGGGTCTAAAGTACTGTTGGCAGCAATTAGTATCTAACTGTAGCCAGGGATGTCTTAATAACCCTCATGGGGTGGCATGACACTCTTACATAATGTGTTTTGTGACCTGAGTTGCTAAGCTCGGGTATACTTCAGAGAGTATTGGTTAGAACGTGTAAGTGGGCGAGGAGGTAACATTACAATTACTTCCCCAAGTTCCTTCTTTGTTGCTTCAATGATTAAGACCCACCCTTCCTCCCTGGGGGAGGAGAAAGGGAAAGTAATGGCTAATGCAATTACTGGTAAGTAACTGTAACAATAACATCCTAAATCACAGAACTAGGATTAGTGGAATGTTGTGTTAATAAGGTGCATACGATAATGAGTAAAGTCAGGCAGCAAAATGAATTATGGTACTTTTGCAATTTGGGTTATAAGTGACATTCTGAGCTTGTTTCGATAACACACCCTAAATATGGGTAAATACCCACTTCAGTGTACGCAAAGCCTGTGTGTCCATTTCCATAATACAAATAAGCACTTAAAATGAAGAACAGGCTGTGTATTTGTAGATTTAATTTCAGTTATTTTGCACATGAGTATGAAATGCCCTGACATAAAACCTCTCTAGCTGCTCCCAGCGTTGGTGCTGATGCCGACAGTTATGTAATTATGGATATGCTGCATTTGCCACACAACCAGGGGTGTGGCATAGTCAGTAAGATTTAGCGGGTGTAAATCTCAAATTTCACAACAAACTAAAGCAGTGCGATGCAGGGTGGAGGGGTGAGATGACCAAAGTTTGGGGAGGGCTGTTTCCGTGAGGAACAGGGTCAGTGCTGATTCACATTAGGTTGGCCTATATCTACAGTCGCACAGTGGGCACAAAACACTGGGTTGGAATGCCACCCTGAGGGATTGCTACTGGTTAGACTATTTGCAAGCATTCATCCCATCAAATTTAGGGTGTTTTACTGCCAATAGTACGCCTGACAGCTTGTGACTGGCACAGCTTTCCAAGCCTACTACTGCCAATGTTTGTGAATTACTAAAGATTTTCAAATTTGCACCCATTAAATGAATACATCTATGGATGCTGATTTAGAAATCTTTTGTTAATCCGGTTACTTTACATATTTAAGATCCCAATCATAAAAAGGTAAAACCTCTTAGTGAATTGAACTCAATGAGACAAACTGACATGCACGTAGCAGAAATGACTCAGGGCCCTTGGACCCTACTACCAAACCAAGAATGCATTTGAGAGGTGTCACACCCAAACAACACTGTTGAAGTGGTGCCCCGCTTGTCCCACCTGGGCCTTTTAGTCTTACCTGGGAAATCATGACTATGGTCATAATACAACACAAAAGCATGGAGTCCCTTCACTGTGTTCACTTACTTTAAATGTATTTTTACTGCATACACTTTTCTTTATCTCTGCTACAAGAAACATTGATATGAAGTTGTCAATGTGGTGCATGTGTGCAGTGATCCATATTTGTAGATCTCGTGTTTTAGAAATCATTTTATCAAGCGACTGATGGTCTCATGTACTAAGCCAGAGCTGAAAAAAGAAAAAGGGTGCACCAGCAAATTGATAGCCACAGAGTGAGACCGTAGAGTGAGTCCAGGTATGGGTCTGGCTTGGCTCTAAGAGTCTGTGCAAATTGTGTAGCGGATGTATTATGTGCAGGGGCATAGCCTCAAGTGGGGGTGTTTTTGGTGTGACACCACCCTCAAAAAAATACATTATTAACTTGGTAATTGACTATGGTGCGTTGGGTCAGGTCTGCTATCTCGTTTTTAGCCAACAATGAAATACAAAACAGTGACCTTTGATGATACATACTTTGCAGATTTTATTTTTAAAAAATGTTCTTAGTCGAACGGAGGAAAGCTTTCTAAAAACACAGCAATGTGTTCCAACGCATTGGACAGGCCCTTGCATAAACCGACTGGATTGGCTGTGTCAATTGCCTATTGTTTTATTTGAGTGTTAAACTGTTAATGAGGTGTTACCGTGGTGTAAATAGAAAAAATGTAGAAATACTGTCACAGAAATGTGCTGCATTACTCTGCGAACGCTGCCTTTTGTTGGTGCATAAATTAGTCAACCCTGTCCCATGTGTCCCTTGCTAACAGGGAAGATTGTTCCATACTGTCACTATCAGTCGGAGGTACCAGCCCTCCTCCCTGCTGTCTCCCTGGGATGCCCTGGGGGTACACGACCGCTGCATGACCTCGCAGGCAGTGTATATTTAGCGGGCCTCTTGGCGTCTCAGGTGCACGGAAAGAGGTGCTCCTGTACCCCAGGTACATGAAAGAACACCTGCTTTGCGGGATGCGGGGTTATCTTTAATCCCATGCAATTATTATTATAAACACGGCTGCAGAAGCATCTGTAGTCCAATAACACCCACGGCGAGGCGTTAATTGAATTGACAGCGATTTCTGTAGTCCCTGGAAGCTTTTTTTATAGATTGCAGAGCCATAAAAAATATTCCAGGGACACTGACGCAAACAAGGAAAAATAATCCTTCTACTTCCAGGGCGGAGAGAAAATCAAAGCCATAATGGGGTGAAGTGGGCCATTCGTACCCCTGGGTTCTGGTGCACCTGCTCCCGCTTCACCAAAGATAGCTAGGACCCCAAACATGCCCACTAACCCAAGCATACATCCGAGCAGAACCGAGCGACCCACGCCCGACATGGCCCGACTCCCGACCGGAATAGATCACCGTGAAAGGATCGTAGGGTGCAATGACAATTTCCATCAGTCATGCACTATTATACAATGACCTTTGCAGACCGTCCGATCCTAAAGAGATCCATATCCTCCCCTCCAAACTGTTAGGTCACGCGGCATGCAGGCACGCTAACAAAGAAAAACCAGGAGCCGGTAACCCTTAATTTACACACTCCGCTCCAATTCTAATTCTTCCTGCCTTCAGTCTCCCTTTTTATGCCCGCCCCCCTTTGGTCATGGTGCAATCCATCTTGCACCTTCAGTGGAGGGGTAGCGCTTCAAACCCCCCTTCCGGGTCTCTCCTTGTGGTGTTGACGGTTTCCGGCTTCAACACTACATCCCTCCCCAGGGGAAGAGAGTGAGAACAAAGAAACTTTAACAGAATATTTTAAATGTGTACTAACTCAGTGGTTACCGGTATGCCTGGAACTTTACTTGAATGAACTGTCTGTGCAAGTCAGTCACATGCAAAATCAGCGTATCGTCGTGATGGACCAGGGTTGTGTCTTAGCAGGTACCTCCCTCTGCCAGATCGCCCGATGCTTGGACTCTTTCTTCGTTGGTGTAAGGAAATGGCTCCCTGTTGCAATTACCCCCACTTTTTGCCTGTTACTGATGCTGACTTGACTGAGAAGTGTGCTGGGACCCTGCTAACCAGGCCCCAGCACCAGTGTTCTTTCACCTAAAATGTACCATTGTTTCCACAATTGGCACAACCCTGGCACCCAGGTAAGTCCCTTGTAACAGGTACCCCTGGTACCAAGGGCCCTGATGCCAGGAAAGGTCTCTAAGGGCTGCAGCATGTCTTATGCCACCCTAGGGACCCCTCACTCAGCACAGACACACTGCTTGCCAGCTTGTGTGTGCTGGTGGGGAGAAAATGACTAAGTCGACCTGGCATTCCCCTCAGGGTGCCATGCCAACCTCACACTGCCTATGGCATAGGTAAGTCACCCCTCTAACAGGCCTTAAAGCCCTAAGGCCGGGTGCACTATACCACAGGTGAGGGCATAGGTGCATGAGCACTATGCCCCTACAGTGTCTAAGCAAAACCTTAGACATTGTAAGTGCAGGGTAGCCATAAGAGTATATGGTCTGGGAGTCTGTCAAAAACGAACTCCACAGCTCCATAATCGCTACACTGAATACTTGGAAGTTTAGTATCAAACTTCTCAGAATAATAAACCCACACTGATGGCAGTGTTGGATTTATAAAAAAATGCACACAGAGGGCATCTTAGAGATGCCCCCGTATTTTACCCAATTGTTCAGTGCAGGACTGACTGGTCTGTGCCAGCCTGCTGCTGAGAGACGAGTTTCTGACCCAATGTGGTGAGGGCCTTTGTGCTGTCTGAGGAATGAAACAAAAGCCTGCTCTGGGTGGAGGTGCTTCACACCTCCTCCCTGCAGGAACTGTAACACCTAGCAGTGAGCCTCAAAGGCTCAGGCTTCGTGTTACAATGCCCCAGGGCACTCCAGCTAGTGGAGATACCCGCCCACTGGACACAGCCCCCACTTTTGGTGGCAAGTCCAGGGGAGATAATGGGAAAAACAAGGAGGAGTCACTGGCCAGTCAGGACAACCTCTAAGGTGTCCTGAGCTGAGGTGACTCTGACTTTTAGAAATCCTCCATCTTGCAGATGGAGGATTCCCCCAATAGGAATAGGGATGTGCCCCCCTCCCCTCAGGGAGGAGGCACAAAGAGGGTGTAGCCACCCTCAAGGACAGTAGCCATTGGCTACTGCCCTCCCAGACCTACACACACCCCTAAATTCAGTATTTAGGGGATCCCCAGAACCTAGGAAACTAGATTCCTGCAACCTAAGAAGAAGAGGACTGCTGAACTGAAAACCTGCAGAGAAGACTGTAGTGCTTTCCTCTTATTTAGTTTCTAAGCACTAACATAACACAACAGAAATGCACTTCTGAGGTCAAAGAAGACTTTTATTGTTGTTAATTCTTCCCCAACCACAATATTTATGAATGACGAATTAGTAGCTTTCAAGTCCGCGTTAATCAAACAAAATATATCAGTTTGCAATATACACAGCAGGTTATATTTATAAGATATTGAATGCAAAGCAAAACAAATACTTCACCGTGTGGGAATTATTTACAGCTTCATCTTTCTAAGGTCTGCAAGCTGATGACCCCTGTCAGCCGCGAGAAAGAGAGATTCATCTACCCACACGGGATTGCTGGCAGCCTGCGCCAAGCTCCAGCACGAGGTCCGGCAGATTCGAATCTGACCCTCTGCAGCCTGTTACATTCGTTACAAAGGTGTGCCCCCTCCTCTCAGACCTGGGAAACTGAGCAAGCCTTTTGGAGACTGGCCAGGTCTCCAAGACTACTCCTGTTCCCAAGCTCAAGCGAAGAAAAAACAACACCCATGTACTCTCTCTTATCATGTCTAGTCTACTGTGAGAAAAACATCTTGGTTCAAAAACACAGCTTGGAAAAATACAGCTTGGATTCTCAACTGCAATGTCTAACTCCACGTTAAAGGCAATAGGCAGCTAACCTAAATATCAAATGCAATGTCATGTTAAAGGCAATAGGCAGCTAACCTAAATATCAAATGCAATGTCTAGTGTCATGTCAAAGCCAATAGGCATCTAAGCTGAATACAAAATGCAATGTCTTATATCATGTCAAAGCCCATAGGCAGCTGAGCTGAATACAAAATGCAATGTCTAATATCATGTCAAAGCCAATAGGCAGCTGAGCTGAATACAAAATGCAATATGTGATATCATGTCAAAGCCAATAGGCAGCAGAGCTGAATACAAAATGTAATATATGATATCATGTCAAAGCCAATAGGCAGAATATCTAATAGCATGTCAAAGTCAATAGGCAGCTAAACTGAATACATCATGTCAAAGTCAATAGGCATGCAATGTCAAAGCCAATAGGCGGCTAGACTGGATACAGCATGTCAAAGCCAATAGGCAGAATACAGAATGTAATGGCTAATGCAATGTCAAAGCCCATAGGCGGCTAAACTGAACAAAACATACCATGTGCTACTGGTGAACATTGAGCAACTAATATGCGCAGTGGTGAAACACAAAGTCATTGGTCAAAACAAACTTTATCAAATGGCAGTACATTCCGCCCTTTGACCAATGAATTTTTGTTTCACACATCTCTTGTTTCAAACAAAAACAAAAAAAAATATCAGATCAAAGCAATCCCTGTAAAGCAATAGAAGTGAATTAACACATTGATTTCATAACCTTTCACATCAGATACATCTATACAGAAAAGACTGGGCAATTTTTATACTCTGAATGAGTCTCTAATTCAACAGTGTTAGCAATTTGATGTGGCATGAGTTCTGCTCATGTAAAGAGGCACGGTCCACCTGAAAGGTTTGCTGGAAGATAAGCAAAAGTCAGAGTTCCATACGAGAGGGATAAAAAAAAAAAAAACACAGCTTAGTTCCCGTGGAAGAATGCAATCAAACAAGTTGAACTTGAACTGAAGGCGCAGTTTGCGCAAAATGGATCCATGGTGCTGGCACTTTACTCAGCCAGGTTCAGGTTGGGGATTCGGTCCCTTCCCCGACCCCACACGCACACACCGGAAGGGGGACCACACAGCACACTCAGGGACAGTGGCGAAACGTGGTAGGATCTGCAAAAGAAACAAGTATGACTTTTCTTGCAAATTGCATTTTTCATTTAAACTGCACCCTTCCTCTTTCTTTCCCTGTTTTATAATCAGCAGGACGTTTTTGGGGCCCTTTGTTATATTCACTGCAGGTTCTGGAGGATCACTTGGGGCTTCAGCCCACACATCAGCACTGAGGTTTTTATCTGCTGCGCCACAGCTTCCCTTTTCTTGCACTGTCAGAAGGGCTGGGGCAGACTCCTTCTTTACCAAACCTCCATTCACTGCATTTTTGCCAATTTGGGCCATTCTGTCTCCAATTTGTATGAATGAATCAGATTCTTTTCTAGGTATCAGCATAATTTCGATTTTTCCTTGGTAATTTGCAGCAATCACTCTCCCTAAAACCTGATCAATTTGCCATTTCTGTCCTGGTAACTTTCCTCTCCCCAACTGCTCTGTGACTGCTTGCATGACAGATTGCTTTTGTGCGTGCTGCACAGTTTTTATCAAAACTAGGGGAATGTGCATCTCTCTCATCTCTGCCCACCTGCAAGTGGCTTTTTCTCTCAGCTGTTCACATTTCTGGGGCACCCACTTAGCCATCCCCACTAAGGCAGAATCCTGGGTGTACACTTCTCTCTCTGAATTTTTCTCATTAACATCTGCAAGGTAATTGAACCAGTTAGGTGCTAAAACATTAGCAATGAACCAAAAATCAGCGTAAAAATGACACATCTCACGTAGCTCTTGCTTTAAAATCTGACACACATTATACAGCGCTGTTCCTTCTACTGTGCCAGAAAACAACATTTCAGTCAATGAATCATTAGTAAAACAAACATGCTTTTTATCTTCAGTGGACACGAATTCAAATGGTGCACACAATTTCATTGGTAATTCTTTTACCTGTGGTACTCTAGCCCTGTCTTGCAAGTACCAGATCCATTGTATGATTCTAGCTAGGGGCACTATTTTCTTCCCTTGTTCTTGAATTACATGTACATCAGTTTTTTCTTCTTGCACTGCGCAAAAACCTAAAGTCTGCATTATTTCATTTGCCAAATCACAAGCGCGCAGCTGCATATAATTTTTCACAGTGACCATATACAAAAGTGTTAGGATTTCACTCAAATGAGAGCTATTCTTTTTCCAAAAATCAAACAAGCTAATGAAAGTCGGCTCTTGCTCTAAAATCTTTCGTTTTACTTGGGCATTTTGCAACGGTAACTCGTAAATCACATTCTGGTCTCTCTCGTCCGTGTTATCAGTTAAGGAATGCATTTTGTCTGCCAAAAACCCTGGCTCACACGAAAACTCAAAGCAGCTCGGAGCTGTCTTAACCCCCTCATTACTGGAATGGGACAAGAAAGATTCTTCATTTTTATAACTTTCAGCATTATTTTGAATTATTGTATCCTGGCTAATTTGCTCACGTAAATTCCTATTTTCATGTTCCAACTTCCTACATTTCTCCTGCATTTCTCTGTAAGCAGATAAAGGTATCCAGACCTTTCTGTCATCATTACTTCCAAAACACACGTTTTCTACATCAGGCATTTTAGCTACACATGCATTTTCTTCTGTAATTCCCCAAACAGAAAACAATTCACAGTTTTTCTTAGCACCATCAGGCAGTTTAACAACACATGACATGGTCTGCCGTGCTACTGTGATTCTCCAAACAACAAACAATTCACAGTTTTTCATAGCACCATCAGGCAGTTTAACAACACATGACATGGTCTGCCGTGCTACTGTGATTCTCCAAACAACAAAAAACAATTACACTTTTAAAGTGTGCACTTAGAAATCTACTAACTCGTCAAACCCCTTCTTAATCACCTCTTAATGACCGACACCCCACTCCTGGTACCAATTGTAGTGCTTTCCTCTTATTTAGTTTCTAAGCACTAACATAACACAACAGAAATGCACTTCTGAGGTCAAAGAAGACTTTTATTGTTGTTAATTCTTCCCCAACCACAATATTTACGAATGACGAATTAGTAGCTTTCAAGTCCGCGTTAATCAAACAAAATATATCAGTTTACAATATACACAGCAGGTTATATTTATAAGATATTGAATACAAAGCAAAACAAATACTTCACCGTGTGGGAATTATTTACAGCTTCATCTTTCTAAGGTCTGCAAGCTGATGACCCCTGTCAGCCGCGAGAAAGAGAGATACATCTACCCACACGGGATTGCTGGCAGCCTGCGCCAAGCTCCAGCACGAGGTCCGGCAGATTCGAATCTGACCCTCTGCAGCCTGTTACATTCGTTACAAAGGTGTGCCCCCTCCTCTCAGACCTGGGAAACTGAGCAAGCCTTTTGGAGACTGGCCAGGTCTCCAAGACTACTCCTGTTCCCAAGCTCAAGCGAAGAAAAAACAACACCCATGTACTCTCTCTTATCATGTCTAGTCTACTGTGAGAAAAACATCTTGGTTCAAAAACACAGCTTGGAAAAATACAGCTTGGATTCTCAACTGCAATGTCTAACTCCACGTTAAAGGCAATAGGCAGCTAACCTAAATATCAAATGCAATGTCATGTTAAAGGCAATAGGCAGCTAACCTAAATATCAAATGCAATGTCTAGTGTCATGTCAAAGCCAATAGGCATCTAAGCTGAATACAAAATGCAATGTCTTATATCATGTCAAAGCCCATAGGCAGCTGAGCTGAATACAAAATGCAATGTCTAATATCATGTCAAAGCCAATAGGCAGCTGAGCTGAATACAAAATGCAATATGTGATATCATGTCAAAGCCAATAGGCAGCAGAGCTGAATACAAAATGTAATATATGATATCATGTCAAAGCCAATAGGCAGAATATCTAATAGCATGTCAAAGTCAATAGGCAGCTAAACTGAATACATCATGTCAAAGTCAATAGGCATGCAATGTCAAAGCCAATAGGCAGCTAGACTGGATACAGCATGTCAAAGCCAATAGGCAGAATACAGAATGTAATGGCTAATGCAATGTCAAAGCCCATAGGCGGCTAAACTGAACAAAACATACCATGTGCTACTGGTGAACATTGAGCAACTAATATGCGCAGTGGTGAAACACAAAGTCATTGGTCAAAACAAACTTTATCAAATGGCAGTACATTCCGCCCTTTGACCAATGAATTTTTGTTTCACACATCTCTTGTTTCAAACAAAAACAAAAAAAAATATCAGATCAAAGCAATCCCTGTAAAGCAATAGAAGTGAATTAACACATTGATTTCATAACCTTTCACATCAGATACATCTATACAGAAAAGACTGGGCAATTTTTATACTCTGAATGAGTCTCTAATTCAACAGTGTTAGCAATTTGATGTGGCATGAGTTCTGCTCATGTAAAGAGGCACGGTCCACCTGAAAGGTTTGCTGGAAGATAAGCAAAAGTCAGAGTTCCATACGAGAGGGATAAAAAAAAAAAAAAACACAGCTTAGTTCCCGTGGAAGAATGCAATCAAACAAGTTGAACTTGAACTGAAGGCGCAGTTTGCGCAAAATGGATCCATGGTGCTGGCACTTTACTCAGCCAGGTTCAGGTTGGGGATTCGGTCCCTTCCCCGACCCCACACGCACACACCGGAAGGGGGACCACACAGCACACTCAGGGACAGTGGCGAAACGTGGTAGGATCTGCAAAAGAAACAAGTATGACTTTTCTTGCAAATTGCATTTTTCATTTAAACTGCACCCTTCCTCTTTCTTTCCCTGTTTTATAATCAGCAGGACGTTTTTGGGGCCCTTTGTTATATTCACTGCAGGTTCTGGAGGATCACTTGGGGCTTCAGCCCACACATCAGCACTGAGGTTTTTATCTGCTGCGCCACAGCTTCCCTTTTCTTGCACTGTCAGAAGGGCTGGGGCAGACTCCTTCTTTACCAAACCTCCATTCACTGCATTTTTGCCAATTTGGGCCATTCTGTCTCCAATTTGTATGAATGAATCAGATTCTTTTCTAGGTATCAGCATAATTTCGATTTTTCCTTGGTAATTTGCAGCAATCACTCTCCCTAAAACCTGATCAATTTGCCATTTCTGTCCTGGTAACTTTCCTCTCCCCAACTGCTCTGTGACTGCTTGCATGACAGATTGCTTTTGTGCGTGCTGCACAGTTTTTATCAAAACTAGGGGAATGTGCATCTCTCTCATCTCTGCCCACCTGCAAGTGGCTTTTTCTCTCAGCTGTTCACATTTCTGGGGCACCCACTTAGCCATCCCCACTAAGGCAGAATCCTGGGTGTACACTTCTCTCTCTGAATTTTTCTCATTAACATCTGCAAGGTAATTGAACCAGTTAGGTGCTAAAACATTAGCAATGAACCAAAAATCAGCGTAAAAATGACACATCTCACGTAGCTCTTGCTTTAAAATCTGACACACATTATACAACGCTGTTCCTTCTACTGTGCCAGAAAACAACATTTCAGTCAATGAATCATTAGTAAAACAAACATGCTTTTTATCTTCAGTGGACACGAATTCAAATGGTGCACACAATTTCATTGGTAATTCTTTTACCTGTGGTACTCTAGCCCTGTCTTGCAAGTACCAGATCCATTGTATGATTCTAGCTAGGGGCACTATTTTCTTCCCTTGTTCTTGAATTACATGTACATCAGTTTTTTCTTCTTGCACTGCGCAAAAACCTAAAGTCTGCATTATTTCATTTGCCAAATCACAAGCGCGCAGCTGCATATAATTTTTCACAGTGACCATATACAAAAGTGTTAGGATTTCACTCAAATGAGAGCTATTCTTTTTCCAAAAATCAAACAAGCTAATGAAAGTCGGCTCTTGCTCTAAAATCTTTCGTTTTACTTGGGCATTTTGCAACGGTAACTCGTAAATCACATTCTGGTCTCTCTCGTCCGTGTTATCAGTTAAGGAATGCATTTTGTCTGCCAAAAACCCTGGCTCACACGAAAACTCAAAGCAGCTCGGAGCTGTCTTAACCCCCTCATTACTGGAATGGGACAAGAAAGATTCTTCATTTTTATAACTTTCAGCATTATTTTGAATTATTGTATCCTGGCTAATTTGCTCACGTAAATTCCTATTTTCATGTTCCAACTTCCTACATTTCTCCTGCATTTCTCTGTAAGCAGATAAAGGTATCCAGACCTTTCTGTCATCATTACTTCCAAAACACACGTTTTCTACATCAGGCATTTTAGCTACACATGCATTTTCTTCTGTAATTCCCCAAACAGAAAACAATTCACAGTTTTTCTTATCACCATCAGGCAGTTTAACAACACATGACATGGTCTGCCGTGCTACTGTGATTCTCCAAACAACAAACAATTCACAGTTTTTCGTAGCACCATCAGGCAGTTTAACAACACATGACATGGTCTGCCGTGCTACTGTGATTCTCCAAACAACAAAAAACAATTACACTTTTAAAGTGTGCACTTAGAAATCTACTAACTCGTCAAACCCCTTCTTAATCACCTCTTAATGACCGACACCCCACTCCTGGTACCAATTGTAGTGCTTTCCTCTTATTTAGTTTCTAAGCACTAACATAACACAACAGAAATGCACTTCTGAGGTCAAAGAAGACTTTTATTGTTGTTAATTCTTCCCCAACCACAATATTTATGAATGACGAATTAGTAGCTTTCAAGTCCGCGTTAATCAAACAAAATATATCAGTTTGCAATATACACAGCAGGTTATATTTATAAGATATTGAATGCAAAGCAAAACAAATACTTCACCGTGTGGGAATTATTTACAGCTTCATCTTTCTAAGGTCTGCAAGCTGATGACCCCTGTCAGCCGCGAGAAAGAGTGATTCATCTACCCACACGGGATTGCTGGCAGCCTGCGCCAAGCTCCAGCACGAGGTCCGGCAGATTCGAATCTGACCCTCTGCAGCCTGTTACATTCGTTACAAAGGTGTGCCCCCTCCTCTCAGACCTGGGAAACTGAGCAAGCCTTTTGGAGACTGGCCAGGTCTCCAAGACTACTCCTGTTCCCAAGCTCAAGCGAAGAAAAAACAACACCCATGTACTCTCTCTTATCATGTCTAGTCTACTGTGAGAAAAACATCTTGGTTCAAAAACACAGCTTGGAAAAATACAGCTTGGATTCTCAACTGCAATGTCTAACTCCACGTTAAAGGCAATAGGCAGCTAACCTAAATATCAAATGCAATGTCATGTTAAAGGCAATAGGCAGCTAACCTAAATATCAAATGCAATGTCTAGTGTCATGTCAAAGCCAATAGGCATCTAAGCTGAATACAAAATGCAATGTCTTATATCATGTCAAAGCCCATAGGCAGCTGAGCTGAATACAAAATGCAATGTCTAATATCATGTCAAAGCCAATAGGCAGCTGAGCTGAATACAAAATGCAATATGTGATATCATGTCAAAGCCAATAGGCAGCAGAGCTGAATACAAAATGTAATATATGATATCATGTCAAAGCCAATAGGCAGAATATCTAATAGCATGTCAAAGTCAATAGGCAGCTAAACTGAATACATCATGTCAAAGTCAATAGGCATGCAATGTCAAAGCCAATAGGCGGCTAGACTGGATACAGCATGTCAAAGCCAATAGGCAGAATACAGAATGTAAGGGCTAATGCAATGTCAAAGCCCATAGGCGGCTAAACTGAACAAAACATACCATGTGCTACTGGTGAACATTGAGCAACTAATATGCGCAGTGGTAAAACAAACTTTATCAAATGGCAGTACAAAGACGGAGACACCAACTGCTTTGGCCCCAGCTCTACCGGCCTGTCTCCCCACTTCTAAAGACACTGCTCCAGCGACGCGTTTCCAGGGTCCAGCAACCTCTGAAGCCTCAGAGGACTACCCTGCATCTAGAAGGACCAAGAACTCCCGAGGACAGCGGCTCTGTTCCACAAAGACTGCAACTTTGCAACAAAGAAGCAACTTTGAAACAACACACGTTTCCCGCCGGAAGCATGAGACTTTGCACTCTGCACCCGACGCCCCCGGCTCGACTTGTGGGGAACAAACACCACAGGGAGGACTCCCCGGCGACTACGAGACCGTGAGTAGCCAGAGTTGACCCCCCTGAGCCCCCACAGCGACGCCTGCAGAGGGAATCCCAAGGCTCCCCCTGACCGCGACTGCCTGCTTCAAAGACCCGACACCTGGTAAAGACTCTGCATCCGCAGCCCCCAGGACCTGAAGGATCCGACCTCCAGTGCAGGAGCGACACCCAGGACGCCCTCTCCCTTGCCCAGGTGGTGGCTACCCCGAGGAGCCCCCCCCGTGCCTGCCTGGATCGCTGAAGAGACCCCTTGGTCTCCCATTGAATCCTATTGCGAACCCGATGCTTGTTTTCACACTGCACCCGGCCGCCCCCGTGCCGCTGAGGGTGTCCTTTTTGTGCTGACTTGTGTCCCCCCCGGTGCCCTATAAAACCCCCCTGGTCTGCCCTCCGAAGAAGCGGGTACTTACTTGCTGGCAGACTGGAACCGGGGCACCCCCTTCTCCATTGAAGCCTATGCGTTTTGGGCACCACTTTGACCTCTGCACCTGACCGGCCCTGAGCTGCTGGTGTGGTAACTTTGGGGTTGCCCTGAACCCCCAACGGTGGGCTACCTTGGACCCAAGTTTGAACCCCATAGGTGGTTTACTTACCTGCAAAAACTAACAAACACTTACCTCCCCCAGGAACTGTTGAAAATTGCAGTCTAGTTTTAAAATAGCTATGTGTCATTCATGTGAAAACTGTATATGCTATTTTGCTAATTCAAAGTTCCTGAAGTTCCTAAGTAAAGTACCTTTCATTTAAAGCATTACTTGTAAATCTTGAACCTGTGGTTCTTAAAATAAACTAAGAAAATATATTTTTCTATACAAAAACCTATTGGCCTGGAATTGTCTCTGAGTGTGTGTTCCTCATTTATTGCCTGTGTGTACAACAAATGCTTAACACTACCCTTTGATAAGCCTACTGCTCGACCACACTACCACAAAATAGAGCATTAGAATTATCTCTTTTTGCCACTATCTTACCTCTAAGGGGAACCCTTGGACTCTGTGCATACTATTCCTTACTTTGAAATAGTGCATACAGAGCCAACTTCCTACAGTTGGGGTCGGGTGTTCTTGTTCCTGCCGCCTGGGCTTGCCCTCATTCCAGTGATGGTTGATCTTCCAGGCACTCTTGGTTGTATCCTAGTTCTTCTCCCGTTGTGCTCCATTCATCGGGCTCTGTGTCTGGCTCGGCCCTCTCCTCAGCGCTGCTCCTGTCACCTCTGCGGGGCGTCTGCGGGGTCAGACGCTTTAATAACGCCACATTGTTGGTTACCGTTTCTAATCCTCTTTGGGCTGTCACCATGGTGCCTTTTACGGCGGTCAGAGTCCATGGTCGTGTTTCAAAAGGTAGGCGGAATTTGCTGCCTGGGTGGCGATCTTTAACCAACACCCTATCTCCCACTTGCATCCTTGTCTCTCGGGTTCTCCTTTTCTGGGAAGCGTACGTGTTTGCAGCGTTTCTCCTTGCCGTTGATTTGTTGGGTGGTGGGGTGTTTACCGTCCACGACGGGTGATGGGGGATGGCGTCCATCACTGTTCTGCCGAAACAGAGTTGACTGGGAGTGACACCTGTGGTGACGTGAGGTGTTACTCTGTACTCTCTCAGGAACGTGTAGATTGCTCTTTCCGTGTTTTCTGCTTCCGCCACCGCTATGCGGATGACCTTGTTCAGGGTCCTCACGAATCTTTCCACCTCCCCATTCGCTTGAGGCCATCGGGGTGTGATGCATCTGTGCTTGGTGTTCATTGACGCTAGGAATTCAGCCCACTCGTGGCTGTTGAACGGGGGTCTGTTGTCTGTGCGTATCTCCCCAAAGAACCCGTGAGTGGCCATGAGTTTCCCAAACTTGGAAAGGACAGTATGCGCGGAAATCGACTGTACTATCTCCACTTCCGCATAGCGGGAATCGTCATCCACCACTATGATCATGTGTGAGCCATCAGGCAGGTGTCCAAAATCTGCACTCACCCTTTGCCATGGTGCCGAAGGACCCTGCTCTGTTATAATTGGTGCTGGGGGGTCAGGGTTGCCACTGGCTTGGCAGACGAGGCACCTTTTAACTATGTCTTCCACTAGTTTGTCAAGACCCGGGAACCAGACTTTGTTTCTGAGACGGGCTTTGGATTTGACGATTCCCTGGTGCGCTCCGTGGGCAAGGGATACTGCTCGGGTTGTGAGGCTGGACGGCATCACGAGGCGGAGTCCTCTTAGCAAGCAGCCTTCTTCACTTACTGAAAGCTCTTGGCGTACATTGAATAAGGCGTGTAGGAGGGCTTGGGCTTGTTGCGTGCGGAACGAGTCTGGCCGCTGTAGTGGTCTCCATTCCCCTGTGCGGGTGGCTATTATGGCTAGTTGTAGACATTCGTCTTGTTCGGTCGCCGTCACCACTTCGCTGAGTGGTATGGGTAGCGGTCGTGCTCGTTCCACTACCAACCTCACATATTCTTCCCTTTCCTGGGCTTCTTCCACTTCCTGTGATGTGGCTGGGCATGCATGTCTGGACAGGAAATCCGCTGGGTTTTTTGTGCCGGGTTGGTATACGAGCGTGAAGTCGTACTCCTGCAGTTGCAGGATCCACTTCTCGATTCTTGGTGGAGGCTTAAAGGATGACCCTTTGAACAGGGGCAGTAGGGGTTTGTGGTCAGTCACAACCGAAAATGAGTTGCCGTAGAGGTACAGGTGAAAGTGGCGGCATCCCCAGTGGATGGCGATGGCTTCACGTTCGATTTGTGAATATCTTTGCTCTGTAGGTGTGAGTGTACGGCTGGCAAAAGCGATGGGGGCCCACTCTCCACAATCCTGTTTCTGTGCTAGCACTGCCCCTAGGCCAGTGGGGCTTGTGTCGACTACCAGTTGTGAGTGTCGCTAGGGGTCAAAAAACACCAGTGTGGTGTCGGCCGAGAGTGCTCTCTTGGTGGCTTGGAAAGCAGGTTCTTGCTCCTCGCCCCACACCCATGGTTGGTTCGTCTGTGTGAGTTTCCACAGGGGTCCGGTGATGTCAGCCAGGTTCTTCATGAACCGCCCACAGTACGTGACCATGCCCAGAAAACTCCTTACCCCTGTGACTGTTGTCGGTGCTGGGGCTTCTTGGATGTCCTTGACTTTCTGGGGGTTCGGTCCCACTCCTTGATTTGAAAAGTGATACCCAGAGAAACAGATTTCTTCTTTGAGGAAATCGCACTTGTCTTTGTGGAGTGTCAGTCCCTTCATTTGTAGCCTAGCGAAAACGTCTCGCAGTCGTTTTAGATGTGTTTCGATGTTTGGTGCGTGGACTAGGATGTCGTCACTTACATTCAAAACTCCTGGGAGTCCATGCAGGACTTCCTTGATGACATGTTGGAAGACTTCTGCAGTGCTTGATATGCCGAAGTTAAGTCTCTTGTATCGCCACAACCCATTGTGAGTGGAGAAGGTGGTAATGGGTCTGGACTCGGGGTGTACCATGATCTGGTGGTAACCCGACCGAAGGTCCATCTTAGAGAACCAGCAGGATCCTGTTAGCTCACTGAGGATGTCATTTATCGTTCGAGTGAGGTGGCGTTCTCGCTTTATTGCCATATTGGGTATGCGCATGTCAACACATATCCGGACCGCGTCGGGCTGTTTGGGTTTCTTTGCGACCATGATTGGGGACACCCACGGTGTTAGGCCTGTGACCCTCTCAATGATCCCCGCTTGTTCCAGCATGTGGAGTTCGTGTTCCACCTTGGGGCGGAGGTGGAATACAACGTGGCGATGTCTGAATGCTGACTGTGTGACGGATTCATCGATGTGGAGCCGTAGCGGGGGCCCTTTCAGGCAGCCGATGCCTTCAAACAGAGTCTTGAACTCTTGTGTGAGGCGGTGGAGTGCATGTGCATGGATGCTGAAAGCAAAGTGTACTAATTCAAGATCCTGGGCCGTTTGGCAGCCTAATAGGTATCCCGTGCCGTCCTTGGAGACATAGGGGGTGATTCTGACCTTGGCGGTCTTTTCGCAAGACCGCCGAGTTACCGCCGCGGTAAAGACCGCCGACTGCGGCGGTATGCCGCGGCGCGTATTCCGACCGCTGGGAGCGTTCCGCCGGAAAACCGCCAGCAGCCACACTGGCGGTCGGCGGGAAAGTGGAGACTGGTCAACCTCCACCGCCACGCCAGCAGAACACCGCCCACAGAATTACGACCCACATTTCTGTGTGGCGGTCTTCTGTTGGCGGTCTTCTGTTGGCGGTCACGTCCCTATGGCTCCCGTCGCCTCCCGGAGGACCAACGCAAGGTAAGTTGATCGTCCGTGAGGGGAGGGGGTGGGGGGGGTGTTGTGTGATGTGTGCGTGCGTGGGGGTGTGTAGAGGGGGTGTGTGAGTGCGTGCATGGGGGTGTGTAGAGGGGGTGTGTGAGTGCGTGCATGCGGGCGGGGGGTGCTGGTGTGCCTATGGGCAATGTGTGTAGTTCGGCGGGTGCGCATGTTGGCATGTATGTGTGCGGGTATGTGCCCCCGTTGTGTATGTGTGTGTGTAGGGGGTGTGCATATGTGCATGTTGGGGGTGCGTGCATGTCGGGGTGCGTGTATGTGCATGTCGGGGTGGGGGGGCAGGGGGTTTGTAACATCTCTGGGGGGGGGCAGGGGGTGGAGGGTGTGGGGGGGGACTCGTGGGGGGTAGTGGGGGGTGGGGGAGACCCCTATCAGTGCCAG
The DNA here is from genome assembly GCF_031143425.1 of Pleurodeles waltl. NCBI lineage: Eukaryota > Metazoa > Chordata > Amphibia > Caudata > Salamandridae > Pleurodeles > Pleurodeles waltl. Next base: position 39,130 of record NW_027150031.1, read on the forward strand.
GGATGGAATTCCCTGGCCCCGATAGTGCCTACCGCCATGGTTCGCATGGCGGTTCCCGACCGCCAAAAACCGCGGCGGTAAGCAGGGTCATGATGCGGTTGGCGGTCTTGGGTCGACCGCCGGGCCGGAGTGCGCAAACTCCAGCCCGGCGGTCATGACCGCCGTGGCGGTCGGAGTGGGAAAGTGGCGGTCGATCGCGGCGGTGACCGCCGCGGTCAGAATGCCATTTTTTGGACCGCCGGTCTGTTCGCGGTCCGACCGCCGCCTCTCCGCCGACCGCCGGGGTTAGAATCACTCCCATAGACTTTTGTGGCTTTCCCAGTGTCCTCATGGGAGATCTCTGTGGTGAATGTTCCTGCTATTGCTAGAGGGCAGCTATTTCCGAAAGCGAACACCTGTACGTTGGTGGGTTTTAGCAGCGGCAACGGCTTGGGTAAGTGGTTGTATACATCCATGGCCATCAGATTTATTGAGGCTCCAGTGTCTACCAGTGCCGATACGTGTGATCCTTGGATCATTACTTGACATGTGGGTAGGCGTCAGCCCCCAATAGCGTGTATGATGTGCACCACGTGTGAGTCATTGTCCATGTCGCTCTCTGAGTCTGGATCCAAAGTGGTTTCGACCATTTTGACAGTTTTCCTCGAAGCCGTGGTTGTCTGTTTTGGTGCAGATCTGCAAACTTTTGCAAAATAGTTCAGTTTTCCGCAGGCGCTGCATATTTTGCCCCATGCTGGGCAGGTTGTTGGGTGTGGTGCTGGGCCTCCGCACCATTTGCATGATCTGCCTTTGAGTCTCCCTTTGTAGGAATATTTTTGTCGCGATGTATCGGTTGTTACCGCGTTGGCCGTTTCTGCCTTTGGTTGGGCTGCGGGAGCTTGTTCCATATGTGCTGCTCGGGCCTGTGATAGTTCCTGCGATCGCCCCAGTGTGAGGATGTCTTTCATTGGCATATTTGGTTGTTGCAGGACGGGTTCTGTAAGCTTTGATGACGAACATCCTTGAATGAATTGTGCCCTGATTTCTTCCTCCTCGTCGGGCAGTGTGCAAGTGCTGGATAGTTCTTTGAGCCTGGCGTAGAAAACGTCGACGGACTCGTCGGTCACTTGTCGGGCTTGGCGCAGTGGTAATCTCTCATAGTCTGGGTTCGCATAAGGTCCGAAGTGTGCTGTAATTGCCCCTTTTAGAGTTTCATACATTCGTGGCCTTGCTTCTGTGACCGGCATGAAAATTTTGTGTATGTCTGCTCCTCCGATATGGAGAAAGAGGGGTCTTCTCTTTTCTGCTTGTACATCCAGCGCTTCGAAGTATGTTTCAAGGCGCTCCACCCAGACTTTCCACCTTGCTGCTTGGGCGGGGGGCGCGCCTGTTACTGTGAAGGGCTCCAGTGGTGGTATGCCGGCCATGCTGATATCGGCTCTGGTGTGGGTAATGTCTTATTATGTCATTTTTTTTTAGCAGGAAACTCCGTAGCGCGTGTCCTGTAGTGGAAATCTGGCCTCCTCGTGGTATGCCTTTCCTGTACCACGGAATATGCAGCTAACAGTCTGTTTATTTCCCCCCCTTTTTTTTTTGTGTAGACTTGCGCTGCGGATTTTCAGGCCACCTTCTTTTCTCTCTCCCTTTCTTTTTTTGAGGACACACTGTTCAAAATTCTGTGTTTTATGTGTTATATACTTTTCCCATGCAGATTAGCGCAGCGGGGCTACCGGTGACTTTGTTGTGGTTTAAGGGATGTTTCTGGTCTGTGCGTTTCATTTTCATATGCAGATTTGCGCAGCGGAGCTTCCTAGAGCTAAAACAGCACTGTGGGCGGGTCAGGGGAATCCTCTCACCTGACACGTGCTGTGCCGCTTTCTTGGATTTTTTCAGTGCATGGCTTGCACAGGGAGCGCCGCCCCCAGGAGTCACGCGGTTGTCGGGTATCAAAATTCAGCCTCCCGCGGCTCTAGCGATGGGCTGAAGCTGGGCGGATGTGTGGCAGGGCGCCGTCAGACGTGTTCGTGTGCCGGGCCTCCGGCGGTTGGGGTGCAGCGAGGGATGACGGCCTCCGTTGGTTCCTGTCTGCGGACGTGAGGTAGGGCAGAACGGCAGTCCTCAGCCTTGGACCCGGGGCAGGATCGGGCACTGGTTGGTGGCGCTAGCTCACGTAGTGTTCAGCCCGCTTCATCGCCATGTTGTTAGGTCGCGCGGCGTGAGGACAAAGAAAAACCAGGAGCCGGTTTGCTGGTTATAGAAAACCTTAACTTTACACACTCCGCTCCAATTCCAATTCTTCCCGCCTTCAGTCTCCCTTTTTATGCCCTCCCCCACTTCGTCATTGTGCAATCCATCTTGCACCTTCAGTGGAAGGGTAGCGCTTCAAACCCCACCTCTCCTTGTGGTGTTGACGGTTTCCGGCGTCAACACTACACAATCCTCAAAGTCCTCCTTATATCTGCTGCTCGGTCCACTGAAAGCACCTCCGCTCAGCCCCTTCCCCACCCCCCAGAAAAGCGATACTACAACGTTAACTAATGTAATTCCTTGACAAATTGTTAAAATAATATCAAGCAAATCAACAGTCAACATTCTTATTTAAGAGTAAAACTGTCACCATTCTTAAGAGTAAAATTACAGAAAAGAGGTTGCTGCGTTGGCCGGGAATCGAACCAAGGTCAACTGCTTGGAAGGCAGCTATGCTCATCACTATACTACCAACGCTTTGCTACTTATTAAACTGTCCGGGTGCTTATTCATACTGAGCACTTCTGATGATGTATTTCTTCTGTTATGAATTGTATAACAAAACACAAATTGGGAAGCTAGTGTCACAGTCCCACCCCCGTTCTGAACCCTTCCACTGCCATCAAAGACATTCTCACGTTTTCAGCTGCTACTGCCCTTCCAATCTCAGATGCAGAGGTCACCTGCTGGACACGATGACGATCAAATACATATATTGCTGAAGGAAGTGACCGCAGACTGAGAGCAGACTCGTGGCCGTGTTTGTTTTTTTTAGAGATGGGGAGCGACCCATTAGGCAAGGGTCGCTCCCCTGGGGGGGGCAAATTGTATTTAGGCCATTTCTGCCCCCCTTGGGGGCAGATTGGCCGATTTTAGGTCAATCTGCCCCCAAGGGGGCAGAAACCACTAGGCACCGGGGATTTTTTTTTTGGCCCCAATGTCACGCAGGGGGAGCGACACCGTAGGCAAGGGTCGCTCCGGGGGTGGGTTGTGGGGGTGGGGGACAAATTTATTTTAGGCCATTTCTGCCCCCCCTGGGGCCGGCTGAGCTAGAGGCCAAAATCCATAGGTAGGCACTGTTTTCTATGAAAGGTTTTGATGTGTCCACGTTGTGTTTTGGGACATTTCCTGTCGCGGGTGCTAGGTCTACCCACACAAGTGAGGTATCATTTTTATCGGGAGACTTGGGGGAACGCTGGGTGGAAGGAAATTTGTGGCTCCTCTCAGATTCCAGAACTTTCTGTCACCGAAATGTGAGGAAAACGTGTTTTGTTAGCCAAATTTTGAGGTTTGCAAAGAATTCTGGGTAACAGAACCTGGTCAGAGCCCCACAAGTCACCCCATCTTGGATTCCCCTGGGTTTCTAGTTTTCAAAAATGAGCTGGTTTGCTAGATTTCCGCAGGTGCCGGCTGAGCTAGAGGCCAAAATCCACAGGTAGGCACTGTTTTATATGAAAAAATGTGATGTGTCCACGTTGTGTTTTGGGGCATTTCCTGTCACGGGCGCTAGGCCTACCCACACAAGTGAGGTATCATTTTTAGCGAGAGACTTGGGGGAACGCTGGGTGGAAGGAAATTTGTTGCTCCTCTCTGATTCCAGAACTTTCTGTCACCAAAATGTGAGGAAAACTTGTTTTTTTAGCAAAATTTTGAGGTTTGCAAAGGATTCTGGGTAACAGAACCTGGTCAGAGCCCCACAAGTCACCCCATCTTGGATTCCCCTAGGTCTCTAGTTTTCAAAAATGCACAGGTTTGGTAGGTTTCCCTAGGTGCCGGCTGAGCTAGAGGCCAAAATCTACAGGTATGCACTTTGCAAAAAACACCTCTGTTTTCTTTCAAAAAATGTGATGTGTCCACGTTGCGTTTTGGGGCATTTCCTGTCGCGGGCGCTAGGCCTACCCACACAAGTGAGGTATCACTTTTATCAAGAGACTTGGGGGAACGCTGGGTGGAAGGAAATTTGTGGCTCCTCTCAGATTCCAGAACTTTCTGTTACCTAAATGTGAGAAACATTTGTTTTTTTAGCCAAATTTTGAGGTTTGCAAAGGATTCTGGGTATCAGAACCTGGTCAGAGCCCCACAAGTCACCCAATCGTCGATTCCCCTAGGTCTCTAGTTTTCAAAAATGTACAGGTTTGGTAGGTTACCCTACGTGCCGGCTGAGCTACAGGCCAAACTCTACAGGAAGGTACTTTGCAAAAAACACCTGTTTTCTTTCAAAAAATGTGATGTGTCCACGTTGCGTTTTGGGGCGTTTCCTGTCGTGGGCGCTAGGCCTACCCACACAAGTGAGATATCATTTTTATCGGGAGACTGGGAGGAACATAGATTAGCAAAACAAGTGTTATTGCCCCTTGTCTTTCTCTACATTTTTTTCCTTCCAAATATAAGAGAGTGTGTAAAAAAGACATCTATTTGAGAAATGCCCTGTAATTCATATGCTAGTATGGTCACCCCGGAATTCAGAGATGTGCAAATAACCACTGCTCCTCAACACCTTATCTTGTGCCCTTTTTGGAAATACAAAGGTTTAGGTTTTCTTGATAGCTATTTTTCACTCTTTATATTTCAGCCAATTAATTGCTGTATACCCGGTATAGAATGAAAATGCACTGCATGGTGCAGCTCATTTATTGGCTCTGGATACCTAGGGTTCTTGATGAACCTACAAGCCCTATATATCCCCCCAACCATGGGAGTCCAGCAAACGTAACGGTATATTGCTTTCGAAAATCTGACATTGCAGGAAAAAGTTACAGAGTAAAACGTAGAAAAAAATAGATGTTTTTTTCACCTCAATTTCAATATTTTTCTTTTTCAGTTGTTATTTTCTGTAGGAAACCCTTGTAGGATCTACACAAATGACCCCTTGCTGAATTTAGAATTTTGTCTACTTTTCAGAAATGTTTAGGTTTCTGGGATCCAGCATTGGTTTCACGCCCATTTTTGTCACTGACTGGAAGGAGGCTGAAAGCACAAAAAATTGTAAAAATGGGGTATGTCCCAGTAAAATGCCAAATTTGTGTTGAAAAATTGGGTTTTCTGATTCACGTCTGCCTGTTCCTGAAAGCTGGGAAGCTGGTGACTTTAGCACCGCAAACCCTTTGTTGATGCCATTTTCAGGGAAAAAACCACAAGCCTTCTTCTGCAGCCACTTATTCCCTTTTTTAAAAAAAACGAACTTTTCACTGTATTTTGGCTAATTTCTTGGCCTCCTTCAAGGGAACCCACAAAGTCTGGGTACCTCTAGAATCCCTAGGATGTTGGAAAAAAAGGATGCAAGTTTGGCGTGGGTAGCTTATGTGAACAAAACGTTATGAGGGCCTAAGCGCGAAATGCCCCAAATAGCCAAAAAAGGCTCTGCACAGGAGGGGGAAAAGGCCTGGCAGCGAAGGGGTTAAGAGAAGAGGGGAGCTCAGGGTCAGGCTTGGCTCTGGATCCAGTGCACGAGCTGAGCCATAAAAATGTTTGTCATGTAAATTGTGCGGCAAAACATAACGTAAACATATGATAATGTCCCTTCACAAATGAACAAAGTGTCTTTTTGTTAACACGCAGGAGGACTCTACTTTAGCACATAAGATTATATAATTGAATTGACAGACAATAAAAAAAAAAAGGTAGTGTTTAAACATCGATGAAGAAAGCCTCACTGCAACGACAATCATCAATTTTCTTTGTCCCAATGTAGCCCTGGCTAGTAGCCTGTCTGATGTCAAAGGAAGCCCAGAAGGTGTTATAGTAATGAGCAGAAACCACATTTACTATTTAAGCTATTATGACAATTCAAACACAAATTGCACACATATTTATTACGCAGCTGTGTTAACTATGACTTGGCGAGATTTTTAATTATGCGAAAGTAATGGGTGTAATTTAGGTAATTTATTGTTACTCTTTTAATGCAAAATTACTAAAAATTACACAATTTCGACCGTTTGTGTAATTATGAGGAATTTGACACAAAAATCCTACAGTAGGAGCACAGGACCCACAAATTTTGTGAATTGCTGCTGTTATTTTTCTGATGCATTTAGTGCTATTTTCTCAATACAAGGGTGCATTTTGCTTAACAAAAAATAGTGCTACATGCCGTCTTAGGGTCCTTGAGTAATTCAGTGTAATCTCAAATAATGTTGCTGTAATTTCTCATATTTAGGCTACAGCACATTATGCACGTAATGCCCATCCTTAGTATTAACCACCTGGGCTATCTTACCAGTATTATGCCCCAAGAACTTCTGGATACATGCAGATGTCTACAGCAGGAGTACTGCCCCTTTAAGATGTCTTAAAATTGAGTCTATCGCTGACCAATAAAGTAGGCTAGAACCTTCTCCTATTCCTTAGTGTCCCATTCTATCCACCTCCTCATGCCCAGTTTCTGAATTTCAGGAGTAAATTATTTTCACTTCCATCTTTGTGCCTGCACATGTTTGGCAGGGGAGCAGAACGCCTTTGCTGTCTTCTGGCAATGCACTGCTTGTGGACAAGGGACACCTGTCTGTAGACGGAGACAGTAAGCTCCAAGCTGGGTATTCTGAAAGGGAGGACAGATCTTGACTAGTGTTCTAAAAAGAGAGACAACGGAGTTAAACAGGGAATCCATAGAAAAGAAAAACTGGTAATGAAGCGAATGTATAGAGCTGGACCATGTATGTAGAATGAGGAAACGAAATCAGATGGACTTGTAGAAGACAGAGAATGACTGGTAGTGGGATTGTAGAGTTGCTGGAGTAAGACACAGAAAATCAGAAATATAACAGAACTAGACTGATAATACAAAGTATGGCAGCGCTAGATGGGAAATGTAGCAATATGGCAGCACTACACTGGAAAGGGCGCAATGTGACAGAGCTATACCGAAAATGCAACAATATGAAAGAGCAAGACTAATAATACAGCAATATGACACAGCTAGATGGAAAAATGATGCAATATGATGCAGCTAGACTGAAAAGAAAGCAATATGACAGCAACAGAATGAAAATGTGACAATATGAGAGAGCTAGATGGTAAATTAAACAATTGGAACTAGAGAGGTAATGTAACAATATGACAAAGCTAGACTCGAGATAGTGCAATATCACCAATATAGGCTACAGGTGTAGAAATATGACAGAACTAGATTTGAAATGTAGCAGTATGACAGAGCTTGACTTCAAGCAAAGCAATATGACGGGTCTAGACTGGGAATGTAGAAAGATGGACATAAGGGGCTATAGAGAGGGGGCATGGCAAAATAACTTTTTAGTTATACTAGGAACGATCACAGAGACAACAGAGCCTGACTGCCTGTAACTCAAAATGCAGCTATGGCCTCGCCACGGAAGCAATAAAGTGGCAACATCATAGACTGGAAATGCTCATAAGACAGGGAGAACATTAAAAGGTACAATTATGTAAGCAGCATGCGATGGAGACAAAGAAAGAAAGATAGAGAGGGACTGGGAAGAAAGGAGAAAAGATGACAGAGGCGAAATGAGAAAGATAAAATGCAAATTCAGCGAGAGGTCAGGAATACAAAATAAATAACCTTTCAATATTTTGGGAGAATATATCGGAAACAAAAGGCATTATAGGACTTCAGACATATGGAACAAAGAGATGGAGACAGCCTGGAGACCACCTGGTAAAAAAGTCCAAAAATCAGAGTTAGAATAAGAGTCAGTGGAGGAGCAAGAAACAGATACATTAGTGGAAAGAGTTAAATGAGTGAGACACTATATAGGAACAGACTAGACAGAGAGAGAGGTGGAGTGAAAAATTATAGAAGTGTATGAAAATGTAAGCATGAGATAAGTAATGAGATTATGTAAAGCATGTGGGGATAGAAAGATTTCAGACAGAGCTAGTGTGCCACACTTCTGGACCTCTCCGAGGGTCTTAGGCCCAACTCCTCTCTTTGTCTAAAAGACAGATCGCCTTGCCACTTCTCAGGTGTCCCAGGTGCACACTCTCTGTGTCTCCCATAAGCAGTGCATGATGGGGGAGCCAGTTATAGCTAGCTCAGTAAACTGTAACTTGGGCATTTCAATTTGTTTTTTTAAACATTAGTTTTTATCTCACTTAAACATCTGACTATAATGTCACTTTAATCTTTGTTGAATTACTTTCTTTTTTTCATGTAAACTAAGGTCCTGTCACAGTGCCTTACAGCAACGTCACTGTAGCCTATGCTTTTTTCAGTGAATTTCCGTTTTTTTAATCATATTCAAACCTGAGCATATGACCAACCCCCTTGTGCAAGCTGTGGCCAACTCCCCTGCAGCGCACAGCCTTTGGCTCTGTGCAGTGGTGGGGTTGCCTGCAGAGACTGGCCTCTGGGCAGACCCTATGCCCAATCCAGCTGTGGTCACCCAACCCTCCCACCACCCCCACTGCACACAGTCAACACTGGTATGCTCCCTCGGCCATTCAGAAGACACTTTTTTAGAAACATATTTGGCACTGTAGGAGTCCCACAAGACCAACTGTGGAGCTACATCCAACTTTTTCTGAGCATTAACCCCTTCATGCCCAACCCGAGTAAATCTCGAAATGCTGATTTCTCCAAAGTCACACTTTTGGGACCTCGCTTCTCCTTGCCCCACACTTGACAAATCTGTGTGAAACTTTTCATCAAGGACCCAAATTGGCTGTTTTTTTTGGGGGGGGGGGGAGTTGGTGGCGTTTTGTGCAGATTTGTCAAATGACACCAAAGTTATTATTGAAACAATAAATGTTATTTCTGTGGAAACTCTGGCAAACTATAACTACACAGTCAAGAGAGCCACTGTGTAATACATACATAACAGGTCCATTCAATACTCAGCTGCCACATTAGAACAGAGTAAAGGCTGTAAAAGTTATACAGTAGGCGGCTGTCCATATTAGGTCCCAACTGTCATGGTGAATGGAATGTAGACAGGGTTGACAGGGGGTACCACACAGTTGGGCAGAGGTGAAAAAAGAAGTACAGGATACTGCGATCACATGTAGAACAAAAACATATTGAGATCACGTAGTGACAGGTTCATTTGACACACAACCACCATCTTGTGAAGGATTGATAATAATACTTACAGACAAGCCATGCTTAAGTGATGTGTCATTATGACTTTGGAGACTAAGCAAAACCATGTCTATAGTGTAGGTCCCCGAAACAAAATTATATAGACTTTTGTATACAAAGTGGCTCAAACAACTATATGGTGTGATAAATGCAATCTTGTTTCTCTTAGTCTGTTTAGGTTTCACACTCAGTAAAGGACTGTCCTGTTTCACATTCATTATTTTATGCTGGGCTCTGGTAAGTAATTATTTCGAATATCCCCTAGCTAAAAACCTTTTCTCCAGATTCAGTAGTTTCTGTGTGAAATTGTTCATCACTACTACCATTAAGTCTTAGTTGTATATTTTCTCCAAATGGTATTGCTGTAATCTGGACATGGGAGTGGGGGGGGGGGGAGGGGTGAACTGGTAGCATGTAGTATGAAGTACAGCAGTACTATCTTGATACAACCTCATCAGTATTGCTGTGCCCATGTAGTTCACAAACATAATCTACAGTTACAATACTAACACATCTACTATTAAAAACAAAACTATTCATGAAACCCTGAATCCATATTTTAATTTAAAATAATTCTTTGGTGTAAGTATAATTAAAAAGATTTACGGAGGTACCACTGTACTATTGAGGAACCACTACTGAAAGCAAAACGATCATGCAGACAATGCTGACGTTTATAATGAACTTTGGCCTATTTCAAAAGTACTTCAGCACCAAAACAAAAATGTATAAGCACAAGTGGGGAAGGCACAAGTTATAGTTAATTTAGTCTGGCTAGTGAGTTGACAACACTCTGAAGAGACTTGCACAAGTTACAGTGAGTTTGGGCGCGGCACAAATGATAACTATAATTATAGCAATTCAACAAAAAATTATAAATAACAAGCCTTTGAGTGGAGGTCTGACCGCCATGTAAAGGCTGGTGGAAAGGGGACTCATAATCCGGCAATCTGGTGTCTTGATACCATGGAACGTACCTTCCCCCGTAGGTCGTTCCACCTCTTCCTGATGTCATCCCTGGTTCTTGGATGCTGTCCCACGGCGTTGACCTTGTCAATGATTCTCCCCCATAGCTCCATCTTCCTTACAATGGATGTCTGCTGCACCTGTGACCCGAATAGCTGTGGCTCTACCCGGATTATTCCCTCCACCATCAATCAGGTAATTTATAAAGCACGCTACTCACCCGTCAGGGTTTCAAGTCACTGGACTGGGGGGAGCTACTGATCAAATAGCCATGTCTTGAGGTGTTTCCTGAATTTTGGGAGGTCCTGGGTCTGGCGTAGGTGGAGCGGTAGGGAGTTCTAGATCTTGGCGGCGAGGTGAGAGAAGGATCTGCCTCTGGCGGTGGTGCGGCGAGAGCGGGGGACGGAGGTGAGGCTGGCGGAGCGGATAAGGCGGGTGGGAGTATGGAAGGTGAGTCTGTAGTTGAGGTAGGCCGGACCTGTGTTGTGGAGAGCTTTGTGTGCGTGGGTGAGGAGTTTTAAGCTGATCCTCTTTGATACGGGTAGCCAGTGTAGGTCTCTGAGGTGGGCAGCGATGTGGTCGTGGCGTGGGACGTCGAAGATGAGGTGGGCTGAAGCATTTTGGATACGTTGCATTTTTGTTTGTAGTTTGCCCGTAGTTCCTGCATGGAGTGTGTTTCCGTATTCCAGTTGGCTGCTGACCAGGGCGTGGGTGACTGTTTTTCTGGTTTCGACGGGGATCCATTTGAAAATCTTGCGGAGCATACGGAGGGTGTTGTAGCAGGAAGAGGAGATTGCGTTGACCTGCTGGGTCATGCTGAGTGCTGAGTCCAGGATGATTCCCAGGTTTCATGCTTGAGTTGTGGGTGTGGCTACTAGGGAGGTAGGCCACCAGGAGTCATTCCAGGTGGACGGGTTGCTGCTGAAGATGAGGATCTCTGTTTTGTCAGCATTTAGCTTGAGGTGGCTTCATTCCATCCAGTTGGCGATGGCGTGAAGTCCATTGTGGAGGTTGTTTTTAGCAGTTGTAGGGTCTTTCGTGAGGGAGATGATCAGCTGGGTGTCATCTGCGTAGGAAACTATATTAATGTGGTGAGTTCATGCGATGTTGGCGAGAGGGGCCATGTAAACGTTGAAAAGCGTTGCACTGAGGGAGGATCCCTGGGGGACTCCACAGAGGGTCTTAGAGGATTCGGACAGGTAAGGCGGAAGGCGGACTCTCTGGGTTCTGCCGGAGAGGAATGAAGAGATCCAATTGAGGGCCATGCCGCGGATCCCGGCGTTGTGGAGGCGTGTTCGAAGAGTGTGGTGACAAACGGTGTTGAAGGCTGCGGAGAAGTCCAGGAGGGTGAGTGCTGCGGTTTCGCCTTCGTCGAGCATGGTCCTGATGTCATCTGTAGCAGCGATGAGTGCAGTCTCAGTGCTGTGGTTTTTGCGGAATCCTGATTGGGAGGTATCGAGCGCTTTGTTCTCTTCCAGGAAGCGGGATAGTTGGATGTTCACGATTTTCTCAATAATCTTTGCTGGGAAGGGGCGGAGAGAGATGGGACTGTAGTTCTTGGGGTCATCTGGGTCCGTCTTGGGTTTCTTAAGCAGGGCGTTGACATCGGCGTGTTTCCAGCTCTCCGGGAAGATGGCTGTCTCAAAGGAGCTATTGATGATGGCGCGGAGGTGGGGGGCGATGATGTCGCTGGCTTTGTTGAAGATCTGGTGTGGGCAAGGGTCCGAGGAGGAGCCGGAGTGGATGGAGGCCATGATGTTGATGGTGTCTTCATTTTTTACGTGGGTCCAGGTGCATAGGAGGTTGTTGTTGCTTGGTGTGTTGGGGTTGTGGCTGTCTATGGTTGGCTGGTGGGTCTGGGGGTTGAAGCTGTTGTGGATGTCTTCGATCTTTCGACGGAAATAAGTGGCAAGGGAGTTGCAGAGCTCCTGTGATGGCGGGGGTTCGTAGGAGCAGGCCCTGGGGTTGGAGAACTCTTTGATGATGCTGAAGAGCTCTTTGTTGTTGTGAGCGTTGGTGTCTATGCAGCTTTTGTAGTAGGTTCTTTTGGTGGTGCGGATCAGCTGGTGATGTTTGCCGATGGCAGTCTTGAGGGCGATGTGGTTGGATTCGGTAGGTTCAAGGTGCCAGGTCTTCTCCATTTTTCGGCATTCCCGTTTGGAGGCCCGTAGGTCGGAGGTGAACTAGCTGGCCTTGGTTCTGTGGTGGGTGTCTGAGGGTTGTTTGAGCGGCGCAAGGGTGTTGGCACAGACGTCTATCCACTGATACAGGTTGGTGGCGGCTGAGTTGGGGTCCCGGGTCCAAGGAGGTGGGGCCTGAGCGAGGGTGGAGATCAGCTGTTCTGTTGAGATTTTGTTCCAGTGGCGGCGGGAGGGTAGAGAGGTGTGGTGGTGAGTGACTGGCTTCTGGAAGGAGAAATTAATGCAGCGATGGTCGGTCCAGTGGAGTTCAGTGGCGTGGCTGAAGGAGACGTGGGTGCTGGCTGAGAAGATGGGGTCGAGTGTGTGTCTTGCAGTGTGGGTGGATGATGTGACGAGTTGCTTAAAGCCGAGGTTGGCGAGATGGCGAGTAGGTTGGTGGTGTTGATATCGTTGTTGTTTTCTAAGTGAAAGTCCGGGCCCAAGGAGAATGTAGTCAGTTGAGGCGAGGGCTTGGGCACTGATGATGTCGGCAATGGTGTTGCAGAAGTGAGATGGTGGGCCTGGGGGTCTGTAGACCAGTGTTCCCCTGAGGGTGGTGTTGGCATTGAGGTGGATTTTGAAATGGAGGTGTTCGGCGGAGTTGAGGGTGTTGTGGGTGCTGGTAGAGACTCTGATGGTGCTCTTGTGGACTATGGCGATTCCTCCTCCTGGTTTGTTGGTGCAGTCTCTTCTTGTGATCTTGTAGCCTTCAGGTATGGCTATGGCTATGTCTGGTTCCGAGGCCGAGTTCATCCAGGTTTCGGTAAGAAATGCGACGTCGGGAGATGATGAGGTCAGTAGGTCCCAGAGTTCGATTGGGTGTTTGTGGACGGAGCGGGTGTTGAGGAGAATGCAGAGAAGTGGTTGTCAGCGGGTTTGTGGAGGTACTGGTGGTGCTTCGTAGTTAGGGTGCAGGTGAAGCTGCAGGCTCTGCAGGAGAAGGGTCCTTTGGTGTGCTTCGGAGTGGACTGGAAGCAGACGGAGGAGTATCCTGGATTGAGGGCGTGGCGGTCACTGGCTGTGTAGCGGTGTCTGGTGGTGCGGGGGCCCCATGGGCCAGGGGGACAGGCTTGCCTCTGGCGCGCCAGCGCGAGGCCGCACAGTGCCCGCGATTAAGAAGGGGAGGTGGGAGGGAGGAAGCAGCTGGGAGGAACTGGAGGGAAGGGCGAATGGGGGCGCGAGGATGGGCAGGGCAGCAGGGACGCAGTGGCAGGAAGGCAGAGAGGAAGGCAGAGAGGCAGACCGGCTCAAGGAGAGCCGGCAACGGAGCGCAGGGGGCACGGAGCGCACAAGGGGCAAAAGTCACTAAACAAAACAGAAGAAACAAGGCACAATAAGGCACAATAATTAAAAACAAGCACAGAAGAAGCACAAGTCTAGGAACGCTTACCAGAGCTGCCCACTAGACACCAGGGATGAGGCCCAGGCGGGTGCCTGCGGGTGGAGGAGGGCCTCGAACACGCAACAGCAGTTTGTGTGGGGTGAGGGCCACGGCACAACTTGGTGGAGCTGCGTGCGTGGGGAGCGAGCTCTAGACCCTAAAAACGGGTCAGAGGTCACTCACTGCGATGCGCAGCAGCCGCCATTAAGAAGGGGAGGTGGGAGAGAGGAGCAGCTGGGAGGCAGGAGGGAAGAGCGAATGGGGGCACAGGGTTGTAATGAGGTCCAGAGTCCCCTTTCATGTGCCCTAACTGGGAATACTCAAAGCGCCGGGGTTGAAAATGGGCGCCCTGGGCCACCGCCTACCAGAACCTCCCTCCTTCCTGTCAGAAGGGGTCTGGGACTCTTTTTCTCCCTCCTTATCCTAGGACCTGTCTGCATCTCCCTTGACTTCCCTCTCCTTCTTCTGGGAACCCTGCCCACCTTTGGCGGAGTCTCCCTCATAAACCTTCTTGTGGACCCTGGTACTCACCCAGCGGTCCGCCTCCACAGCAAGCTTCCTGGGGATAGTCAGCTTACTATCAGTCAAGTGCTGGCACAGCTCTGCAAAACACAGACTAGACAAGTGCTCCCACGCAATTAAGTTGTACAGCCCCTGAAAATCTGTCATATTACTGCCCTTCATCCAACCATTCAGTGCTCTGCAAAACGAACCTACACACTCTAAGCAAGTCTGGGACTCGTTTTTTTTACCCTGCCTAACTGATCCCTGTACTTGTCAGGAGCGAGACCATACCGAGTGAGAAGGGCCTCCTTCCTGTTAGCGTAGGTGAAGATGTACCCCTTACCCAAAGCTAGCAAAGTGTCCCTCCAATCCCCTGTGAAGTGGTTCCACAATGGTGCTCCCCAATTCTTCTCAGAGACCCCATTCATGTGGATGGATGCCTCATATCCCTGAACCCACCTCTGTATGTCATCTCCCTTCTTGTACTCTCTCCCTACGTTTTTAGGAATGTGCACAATTCTGTCTGACTGCAACGAGAAATTGCTACCACCATCCTGGCTGGACCTTCTCCTCACATCCAGCTTTTTACTCTAAGCTCATTTTCCAAAAGCGTCTTTCTTTCTTCCATGGCTTGCTGCTCCCTCTGAGCCTCCATTTTTAATCTCTCCCACTCAATCTGGTGTTTCCTGGTTTCTCTCCTGTCCTCCAGCTCCTCTGGAGTCAGTCCTTTTGATCCACCACTGCTGCTTGGCACAGGGGGAACCTCCCCCCCCAGCAGCTCCTGCACCCTCAGTACATCTTCCCTAGAATTTGTGTCAGCAGACTCTCCATTTGGATCCTCGGACTGCCACTGGCAGTTCTGGCTGCTACCCAGGCCCTCTGCTTCTTCTGTAGCTCCTCCATTTTGATGAGGCCTCTGATCTGAACTTTGAGGTTTTTACAAACTGCCTTGAGTTCCTTCATGGAATAGGTTTCCAACCAATCCTCCTCAAAAACTAAATCCTGGGATGCAAATGAAGATGCTCTTGAGTGAGACATGATGTTGTTGGGGTTCACTTGAACTCAAGATCCAAAATAGGTCAAAGAGAAAAAAATCAAAAACTGTATGTGGCACGTAATGGTCTGTGATATGGTAGTAGTGTACACCAATCACTGTAGGTCAAGTGCAAATGCAAGTCCTATCCTCACCGCTGACAACCAATGTTAGAAATGGGGTCTCTAGTTGGCAGTCGGTTTGCACCCTGTCCAAGTAGGGACCCTCACTCTTGTCAGGATAAGGGAGATACTTGTTTAGATAACCCCTGCTCACACCCTTGGTAGCTTGGCACAAGCAGTCAGGCTTATCTCAGAAGCAATGTGTAAAGTATTTGCAAATAGCACACAGTAATAAGTGAAAACACTACAAAAGGACACCACACCAGTTTTTTGAAAAATAGCCAATATTTATCTACATAAAACAAGACCAAATACGATAAAAATCCAACATAGAGTAAGAAAAATATGAATTCTGCAAGATTTACTCAAAACTACAGTTTCTTGAAGTAGATAGCTCCACCTGGGGCTATCACGGCATCGTGATCAACAAAACCAACAGTTCAGGCCGGCCGCAGCATTGCGGGCCAGCTACAGTGTCGGGAAGACCCGCAAACAGTACCTTGGATTTGCAGGGCGTTCTGATCCTTGTGGTGAGCTCTGGAGAGCGGCGTCACTGACGTCGCGGTATCGGTTCCGGAGTTGGTGCAGGAGTCGTCGGGCCCTTGAGGTCACAAACGGTGCAGATCGAACTCCAGGCTGATGAAGTCAGTTGCGCCAGCGTGGATAGCGTCGGGGCTGCAGTGCGAGGCGGGACGATGCGACGTGCGGTGCCCACATGTCACGGTGCAGGCAGCGGCGTCGGTCAGACTAGGGCTGCGGTGTGAAGTGGAGCGGTGCGACATGGGGTGTCCACAGGTCACGGGGCAGGCAGCGTCGTTGCTGAACTGCTGTCGTCGGTAGGCCCAAGCCAGCGGTGCTGGACGGTGCTTCGTGACCCTCACGAGCGGTGTCCACAGGCCACGGTGCAGGCAGGATGCCTGGTGACATCACAGGAGTCAATGGTGCTGGCGTCGGTGGACCGGGGCTGCGGTGAGGGATGGAACGGTGCTTTGTGTACCTCACGAGCGGTGTCCACAGGCCACCGTGCAGGCAGTGGTGCAGGTGTCAGCAGGATCGGCGTTGTCGGGGTTGCCCAGGCTGCGGTGTGAGCAGGGGATGCCGGAGTGCGAGGCCCACAGGTCGCGGTGCAAGCAGCAGCTCGGTGAAGTCACCCGATGACGGCATCGGGGAGACCAGGGTCGTGGTGCAAAGGGGGGCAATAAGACACTGTGTGGCGTCGGCTGGTCACAGTGCAGGCCAGCGGCGTTGTCGCAGTGGGTTCTCCTCTTGAACATCACAAAACACACAGTTCTCAGTGCTGCAGGTCGAGGAAACTGAAGTCTTTGGTGTCCATGAGACTTCCAACAGGAGGCAAGCTCTTCTCCAAGCCTTTGGAGAATTTTCTCAAGCAGGACACACAGCAAAGTTCACCCTTTGCAGTCTTTTCAGGCAGAAGCAGCAACTGCAGGCCAGTCCAGCAAAGCAGCACAGCAAAGGGACAGTACTCCTCCTTCAGCTCTTCAGCTCTTATCCTTGCAGAGGTTCCTCTTTGTTCCAGAAAGATTCTAAAAGTCTTGGGTTTTGGGTCTTCTTCTTATACCCAGTTTTGCCTCTGAAGTTGGCAAACTTCAAAGCAAAGTCTCAAGTGCTTGCAAGATCCTTCCATGTCTAGGCTAGGCCCCAGACACTCACCAGGGGGTCGGAGGCAGCATTGTGTGAGGGCAGGCACAGTCCTTTCAGGTGTGAGTGACCACTCCTCCCCTCCCCACCAGCACAGATGGCTAATCAAGATATGCAGGCTACACCCCAGCCCCCTTTGTGTCACTCTCTAGGGGAGAGGTGTTAACAGCTTAACTGTAAAACTGACCCAGACAGACAATCCACAAACAGGCAGAGTCACAGAATGGTATAAGCAAGAAAATGCCTACTTTCTAAAAGTGGCATTTTCAAACACACAATTTAAAAACCAACTTCACTAAAAGACGTATTTTTAAATTGTGAGTTCAGAGACCCTAAACTCCACATTTGTATCAGCTCTCAAAGGGAATCTGCGCTTTAAGGACATTTAAAGGCAGCCCCATGTTAACCTATGAGAGAGATAGACCTTGCACAGTAAAAAAAACAAATTTGGCAGTATTTCACTGATAAGACATATAAAACCCACTAGTATATGTGTCACCTTAAACATACACTGCACCTTGCCCATGGGGCACGTAGGGCAGTACAATTTCTATAGGGAGCACTTGCACTTTAGTACTGATTAGCAGTGGTAAAGTGCGCAGAGACAATAAACCAGCAAACAGCAAAAACAGATCTAAAAAAATAGGAGAAAGAAGGCAAAAAGTCTACGGATAACCCTGCAAAAAGGGCCATTTCCAACAGTAGCTATGACAATGTGACTGACTAACTTTTATGCTTTTCTTTCTAGGTACCAACTGCGCTGTTTTATAGATTTTCTTTTAGCTAGATGTTTTCCAAATTTATGTTTTCTAAATTTGTTTTGCATGAAGTCCCACATGCTAAATACGAATCTGGGTTAGGTAAGGGTTCTTTGGGTGACGTTGACATGTGACAAATGATTGACGGACTGATTGCTGAACTCTGCTATTAATGCTGTTATATTCATCCTTGTTGGCTTATGCTGAAGCATTCGAGCATATGTTTTCTCAGGTTCTGATTAGATTATGTTATGGGATGTCATTAATGAACTAATTCTGAGTTGATTGAATAAAGTTTGATCTTATTTTAATCTTATTTTAATGACTTAGTATTGTAACTAATAGGGAAATAAAATTGATAAAACATATAATTGAGTTGTGGTTATTCACGAAATGTTGATTTATTGTCTAATGCTTAATGATTCTCTTAGGGGTTGTTGATTGATTACATTGATAATTGACGTTCATTGAATACTGCATTTCTAGGATACTTCATGCGATCCAAAAGGTTCATCAGCCTATATGCGTCCCCTTGTAAGTTTACTTACTAAGGACCAGGCGCGCTTGCACTGGATACAAAAAAAAGGAGAAACCTTGGCATAAGACTGAAAAGAGTTGCTGCAGTAACTCAGCTTCATAAAGGACTACAGGTATCTTTGAACAACTTTCATTAAAGGTTTAAAGTAATGCCCTTGTACCTGGAATTGTTCGGTTTTGGGTGGCTTAGTGGTGGTAATTTGGATTTTAACACTGACAAGCCACCAGGAAAATGTCAGTGTGGCAGAATTCTGGGATGTACCCTGGTTGTAGAACATCATGGGCCACCATATAAAGGGCAGCACTGCCAAGGCACGAAGCATATTGAGCAAAAAAACATGTTTACTCAATGGATTAATAAAAGTGTCCATAGCAACCTTGTAACTCCTTGCCCCAGCTGAGCCACTCACCTGCTGCAATTAAGCAGAGCGAGGTTCACGCAGTGGTGTTGTGATGGCAGAGGCACTACGCATGATGCCTGTACTTTGAAGATTTTATTAATGAAAATATGACCAATGCCTGTGGGCAACATTTAACAGTTCCTGTGCTGCCAAATATATGTCAGTGTCGGATAGCACCAAAATCTAACCACTGCCAAACACATCAGTTAAAAGTTAGTGACGCCTCGGGAGACACTGATGTTATGGTTGGCAACTTTCTTAGAAAAAATTACTGGCCATTAGATTACGTTTTGCTGTTCAGAACCTCCAGCAGCAAGTATGTGAAAAAAAATTATTGTAGAATTGTCAGGATAATTGTGCATCATGGTAATTAGCTCTCTGCTTGCTATAATAATTGTTCTGAAATAATTTAGACAGTTTAAAAATGCTTTTGAAATGATCTATGCGATTGTCGTTCTTGGATTTTTCTAAAAAAATTACCAGATTTCACTGCTTTTCCCTGTATTTTTTAATTTTTTCGGTTAGTACTTAATAAATACAGGCCGGTAGCACCCCTAATTGATGCTAGTCCAGTTTGGCCTCATAATTAGGATTGCCACCTCATCGATTTTCAACCCGCATGTCCTAGCAATTACAAACTAAGACAAAAAATCATCTGAAGCTGGGATCTTTAGCTCTGTTCTGTACATACTTCAAATAGAAATAGAAATCACTGTTATATGTGTATTAGAACCATGAATGAACCCTGTCTAATAATTAAAGTAAATCAAGGCAAAAAAGCAGATTACAAATGAATACATAAGATTTTGTTTAACGTCATATTTAGAATAAGGTCCGAGCCTTGGCAGACCCTTAGATCAACAACAAATGGCCTGTATTTCACAAGTGGAAAGATGGTAACGTTACTCATAATTGAGACAGCTGTAAAGCTCAGATAACCCCTTTCTGTTCCCGCAAACTCCAGTTGCCAAAAGTGTTCACATTTGCACCTTTCTTCTGTAGCCTACACGCCCTTTCTTTCTATGAAATACTCAAATATTCATCCATGGTTACAATGCTATAGGCTGAACCCCGCTTCCGGTTTTTCGAGAGTCCTTCCTGTCGTGCGAGCCTCAGCGTATGTCACGTGGCCTACCTACGACGTCTCTGTTTAGAGCCATTTCCCCAATGAGAAATGGTTACTACCACCCGGAAGTTGTTGTGGTGATCTGGAATAGAAAGAATAGCCCCATCCTCAAACAGTTTTCATATAATTTTTCCATTCTGAATCTGTGCTGTTATTTTCAGCTCCAAAATGTAAATCGTTGTAACGTAACAGTATTGTTTACAAACATGACTAGGCTTTTCATTAGGAAAGGTTGTCTTAATATGCAGACTCTTTTTTTATTTTAAACTGTAAATCCATTTTCTGTCTGTGGGTGTTTCTTCCTGCCTGTACATATTTGGTTTAGAATAACGGTGGCGTGCATACTGTGCTCAAAGTGAGGTACATAAGTAACGTCTCCGATGCACTGTATTTAACGTGTTGAAGACAAAGCTGTTAGAGCAGACTGACCCTGTTTTTGTAGGCAGTACAACACTAAGTATACACACAACCGGCTTTCACAGCAGGAAGTTAAAGCTTATAAATTGTACACCCAGACGGCGTGTCAGAGCCCAAGTAGCTCGCCGTGATCGTATAGTGGTTAGTACTCTGCGTTGTGGCCGCAGCAACCTCGGTTCGAATCCGAGTCACGGCATTGCGGGTGGCAATGTCACGGCAGTTAGGCATCATATTTTGCCTCTGATTTTTTTTTTAACTTACGCATATGTAGTTGCAATTTTTTATTTTCTGAGCCGGGTCGAAAACGTATAAGACGCTAAAGTAACTAAGGTAAACTTAAGGTAATCACACCTGGAAACACAAAATGTATATTTTAGCAATTACATTCTTATTTTTCTGATGATTGAAAGCAGAGGCGATCACAGAGCAGAGGTTAACTTCCGGAATTCCAACAATGTTTTAGTGCGATTTGTTCCAAGCGGATCGCAGCTCTTGTCAATGGCAAGTACTGCTTCATGTAATTCTATGTCAGGACCAGAGGTGAGGATTATTCTCTTGTCAATGGCAAGTACTGCTTCATGTAATTCTATGTCAGGACCAGAGGTGAGGATTATGCAGATCTTTCTTCACTTTTTATTAAACAGCAAGTTCAAAGTTAAACAAAGAATACACAAAAAAACTACAAGTTCCTTGAGTCCGCCACCATGCTAACCAGTGTCCAATGAGGATCCACTCCCGACGGCGGTATAAATATCCCCGAGTGCGTCATTCGTCCTCTTTCTTCACTGCTTCAGTCAGATAAGTGCCTTTCTGCCTCCCAGTTATTTCTCTTTGCATATTGAATTTTTCGTGTTTTATTGCTTGCGCACATTTCTCCTGGCTTTTCTGTTGTAGCAACGAGTGTTGCAAAGAGCGCGTCTTCAGCGCGGTAGGTGTTCCGCCCGAGCGCTTTTGTTTCTCCTCAGGAGACGTGTTGGGCCCGACACAGGGCGCGCGCGTGCATTTTATCGCACGTCGAGCGCTCGAGTGTTTTAACGCTCGGCGCTCAGTTTGTTCACATTATTTTGCATATTCTTTTGTGTTTGGCTATTTTCCCTACCCTGTGACACCGCTATTGGTAAGGTTTGACCCCCTTGGGAAGTCTTTGTTTTTTCAGAAATTTGCTGTTCTTTATTTTTACAGAGGGGGTAGGGAATACCCTTTGTGTAATTTTTTTTTTTTTGGGTGCTCTCTGTCAATTTTTTTTCTCTGAGTCTCAGGATGCAGTCCTCTCAGGACCATGAGCCTTTTGCCAAAATGTCCCCAGGTGAGGGCCCCTCTCACCGGGTCCTACCCCCTGGGGTGGATGCCCTGTTCTCACAGGCTATTACACACGCCCTTGCCCCTCTTAAAGAAAGCGTGGCGAGGCTCACGGAACAGGTGTCCAAAGGGACGGGCATGTTTGGTGTGACGGGAGCAGAGGGTGGAAACTCTACCCTATCGGCCCCCAAGAAATCGCGCAAGCGCCACGCAGGGCACCTGGAGGATGTTGAGTTTTTGTCCAGTACCTTCTCCAAAAGTGCGCACGCGCATAATCGCTTACCTTCCCGGGAGGGTTTGCTACCCAGTGCAATGGGTGCCAAGTTTCACCACATATGGAACCCTGATATTGGGTCACCTAAAGGCATCTCTGGAGACTCAGATGGTGATTCCTCATCTTTGGACGATGAGTCCAGTCGCCCTTAGCGCCCCGGAGCTGCCATGCCAGATCCTTCTGATCTGGGAGATTCTGACTCCAATATGTTCGAACTGAATGGGATTTAACATCCGCGTTCCTCGGAGTGACGTCCGGACCACAAGGTGGCAGAATATGTCTCAAGTAAAATTAGGCAACCTCTTGATAAAGAGGTGCGAGCCCGTTTAAGGGCGGAATGTCCACACCCGTCCTTGTCGGATAAGGTGGCGTTCACGCCTAATATCGACCCCAAAATGTGTACCTTTTTTGCCAAGTACACTAAGGACCCTAAGATGGGGATTGACTGATCCTGGAGTGCATGCCAGGATAAACTCCTCTATGTGTTGGGACCCCTCACACCGATAATTCAGCTGGTGGAACGTGCCAAGCAGTCAAACACACCCCTTCAGACAGATATTGTAGAGGGGTGGGCCCAAAGAGCTGTCTGTCTCCTGGGCAACACTAACTGTGCCATTTCGGCTGAAAGGTGCAGGTCTTTGCTCATCAAAATATACCCCAAATTAGGGGAGCTTTCTAACTCGGAGGCAGGGGCTATTGCCCAAGGCAATTTATTTGGCAAACCTTTTGTTAAGGAATTGCGAAAATTTGTTGCCACTTTTTCTGCTCTCGACAAGGCTCAGTCGTCCATCAAAAAGATCTTCCTGAATAAGGTTTTTGGCGGGGCCGGACGAGGCAGGGGTCTCTCTTCCGGCCTCCAGTACCAACAAGGCCCCGGTTCCTTCCGAAACAACGGTTGGCGGGTTGGTCGACAAGGAACGTTCTTCCCCAACAGAGGCAGGGGGAAAGGCAGGGCTAACAGGAGTGCACGAGGAGCAACTAATGCCCCCGGAGGACCTTCTGGTAAGGCTTATCCATTTTTCCCCTCAAAACTTCGGAGGAAGATTACGTTTTTTCAGGGACAATTGGAGTCACATCACCTCCGACGCTTGGGTGCTGCAGACAGTTTCCGGGTTCTAGATTGAATTTTGAGGTACCCCATCACAGGAGACGCTACCCGCGCCCCTAGTATTTTCAGCAGCGGATTCCGATTTCATAGACCTAGAGGTTCAGGCTCTCCTTCACAAAAATGCCGTATCCTTCGCATTACTTCATCCCAGAGGTTTTGTAAGCAACATCTTCTTGGTAGAAAAGAAGGACAAGGGCTTTCGGCCTGTTATCAATCTCCGGTTATTCAACGACTGGGTAGTATACAGGCACTTCAAAATGGAGGGTATTTATATTCTCTGCGATCTCCTCTTACAGGGAGATTGGATGGTATGTCTAGATCTCAAGGACGCACATCTCACCGTCCCTATCTTTCCTCCTCACCGCAGTTTTCTGCAATTTCTCTGGAACGGTCAGGTATTCAAGTTCACAACTCTCCCCTTCGGTCTTTCTTCAGCACCATGGTGCTTTACCAAACTCCTCAAGCCCGTGGTGGAAGTACTGCGGTTGCAAGGAATTCGTCTCATCATTTATCTGGACGATCTTCTTCTGATCGATCAAACCAGGTCTCAACTCTTATCCAATATGAACACAACTATTGCTCTTTTGCAGGATCTGGGGTTCGTGACCAACCAACAGAAGTCAGAGCTTCTTCCAGCCCAATCAATGGTTTTTCTGGGTTTCCTCATAGAATCCCGGTCAGCATCCTTTAGTCTTCCGACCCCAAAGATATCCAAGATCAAGAAGGAACTAAGGAAGGTCCTTCGGTGCGACAGGATCTCGCTACGTCAGTTAGCCAGAGTGGTGGGCCTGCTTTCCTCCTCAATTGAGGCAATTTTTCCAGGCCCCCTCCACTACAGAGCCCCTCAACGCCTGAAGGCTTTTCACCTTTGGCGGGGGGTGACGTATTCCGAACTAATCTCCCTTTCTCAGGAGGCGAGGACAGAATTACATTGGTGGCTAGACCACATGGAAGCGTGGAATGGCAGAGCCATTTTCGGGGCCTCCCCAGACCTGGTGATAGAATTGGATGCCAGTCGCCAGGGATTGGGAGCTCGATGCGGGGACGTCTCGTTTGGGGGGGGGGGTGCTGGACCCCGCAGGAGCTCACCATGCATATCTACTGTCTGGAACTCCTGGCATGTTCTTTTGCGATCAAGTCTCTGACGAGAGACAAAATCTCATGTGTAGTGCTACTGCGGATGGACAATGTGTCAGCTGTGCAGTACATAAATCGTTTGGGGAGGACACGATCGAGGGCCCTAGCGGAACTGGCGAAGGGCCTTTGGCACTTTTGCCTCCAGCATCAGATCTCTGTCACAGCAGAGTATCTTCCGGGGTCTTAGAATACCTTGGCAGATTGGAATTCCCAGTTTCTGACAGATTCCAGCGATTGGCAACTGGATCAATCGATATTTTGGGCGATTATGGCTCGTTGGGGTCCTTGTTCGGTGGACCTTTTTGCATCCAGGTGGAATGCCCATCTACTCCTATACTTCAGTTGGCGCCCGGATCCGGGTGCTGCAGCAGTGGATGCATTTCTCCAGAACTGGGGGCAACTTCAGGGGTATGCTTTTCCCCCCTTCCTTCTTATCCCGCGGGTTGCAGCTCTGGTTCGCCGTCAGGAAGCAACAGTGGTCCTGATAACCCCCTGGTGGAGGTCCCAAGTGTGGTTTCCGACTCTGCTGGAACTCTCTTGCGAGTTACCAATTCGTCTTCCGGTCTTTCCCTTGATTCTCCGGGACCCTTCAGGCCTTTTTCACCCCCTGTTCCTTCAAGGCCATTTATATCTCATGGCATGAAAGATTTCAGGTCCCGCTGGCTGGACTGCCGACTTTCGCAAGAAGCTAAAAAGTTCATTGCACAGGCCTGGGCTCCTGGAACAGGCAAACGGTATAGATCCGCGTGGAATAGATGGTCTTGTTGGTGTGTGGGCAAACATTGCGATCTCATGGGGGCCCGTATTACCGACATCATCAATTTCCTTGCAGAATTAGCTGAGTCTGGCCTGGTTTGTTGTACGATCAATTCTTTTCGATCAGCCATTTCGGTGGGTCATCCCCCTCTTGATAACCACCCGATCGGCGAACATCCTTGGATATGTAAACTTCTCAAGGGTATTAGACTTTCCAAACCTCCACAACCCAGGTATGCAGAGCTCTGGGACCTAAACCTAGTTCTTAATCTATTATCCTCGTGGCAGGATAATCAGTATCTGTCAAGGAAAGAGTTGTCGGCCAAACTTGCCATGCTTTTGTGCCTCATCTCATGTAAGAGGGTGTCAGATGTCAGAGCCCTGGATGTATCGACTCGAGTGTTTTCTCCAGAAGGAGTAACTTTCACTATATCAAGGAGAACGAAGAATAATACCAGGTCAGTATCCTATGCAGCTTTTCCTAATTCCCCAAAGTTATGTGTGATAAGGTGCCTGAAAGTCTATGAACAGGTAACAGCAGAGCTTAGACCTCCAGGTGAAAATCAATTGTTGATTTCCTTAAAGAAACCGTTTAAGGCAGTTTCCTCTCCTTCCATCGCCAGGTGGATCAGATGGATATTAGCCGAAGAAGGTATTAATGTTCAGGTGTTTGGTGCTCACTCTACTCGGGGGGCCATGGCTTCAAAAGCCATTCAAGTGGGGGGTAGATTAGAGGACATTATGAATGCGGCTGATTGGTCTTCTGAATCTACTTTTAAATAGTTTTATTTTAAACCAATTCACGAAGCAGCCTCCTTGGTGCTGAGTAAGCTTTGAACTTGCATAATGCTCGCCTCTGGTCCTGACATAGAATGCAAAATTTCCTAGCTATCGTGAAGGAAAGTTTCAATTCTATTAAGGACACGGAGGCGAGGATTATCCCACCCTACACTACTCACGAGTTTTTCCCACCCGAAGAGTTTCTGACTCCGTAATAAGGTGGTATGCTTACATTCCTGTTCCTATTTGTTTGTTTTTCTTAAACAAATTTCTAGTTAACATTAAATTGAGAACATTACTATTTCTTGCTCTGTATTCTTCTCGCTTCAAATATCTAAGATTCGTAAGAACTGTTTAGTTTTTTGACACTTGACTTCGACATTTGCCATGTTATTTTCAGCTTTTTTTATCAGTCATTTTTTCATAGGATCCGAAACTGCAACCAATTGAGACTTCTAGGATTCCTTTCGCAGTGAAGTCGAGGATGAATGACGCACCCGGGGATATTTATACAGGCGTCAGGAGTGGATCCTCATTGGACACTGGTTACCATGATGGCGGACTCATGGAACTTGTAGTTTTTTTGTGTATTCTTTGTTTAACTTTGAACTTGCTGTTTAATAAAAAGTGAAGAAAGATCTGCATAATCCTCACCTCCGTGTCCTTAATAGAATTAAAACTTTCCTTCATGATAGCTAGGAAATTTCACATTTGTGGTGTTTATTGCTAGCATAGGCGTAATAAAAAATTAAGCTTGTCTTCCTACGCTTTTATATTTTTCATGTTGAAAAATAATCACCAAGCGACCAATCCTTTTTTAACAGTAATTAATGCAGCAAAGAAAAGAAAAACACATGTTCCCTAATTTTACATTAAAGGGTATTTTTATAGTTATTTATAGTTTTTTTCTCTGTCTATAGCGCATTTGTAGCTTTTTGTAGACATGTCAACTTTTCACTCCAATTTGTTGAACAGATCATATTTTGTGGGTAGAAGGGTGATATATTTGAGTCCATAGTAAGCAAACTAATTAGCATTGTCACAGCGCAGCGATTTCATATGAAGCCACATCACAGGAAGTGAACTGGTCGTGGACTAGGCCCTCCTCTCAGTCCACCCACATACAGAGCCCACTGCATTTGACCTTTGGCCTGCACAACTGGCAGCGCGTCCTAGGCGTGCAAAGTAGACACTGCATAGGATGTGCCCTTCTGCCATATAGCCTACACCCTAGCCTCTGTACCACCGAAAATGGATGTGCACAGTCTTTGGCACACAGAACATGCTCTCGGTACATGGCCTTATCAGTGGCCGACCTTCCAAGAGCACTGTCCCCACAGAGCCCAATGCTACAGCCTTTGCCATATGCCGTGGACAGTGGGCATGTCTTTTGGCCATAGTGGTGTAACCTCCCATAGCTACCGATCAAGCTGTGGATAGCTATTGGATGCACAGCTGGCTCATGGCACAGCTGTGGCAAATAAACAGTCCGATCACCTCATCCTCCACCCCCTTCATGACCGCAGAGCCAAATGCACAAATTCTTTTGGTTGTGCACTGTGGGGGTTCCATTTTTGGGGGGGTGTCCTTTTTTTCAGGTCAAGCACGCGCAAGCACTTTGACCTGTTGTAATCTATCTGTAGGCTTTTAACCACACCCACTATATGCCCATCACTATCATTCGTTCATGGGCTTGCCTTTCAAAAATAATTTGTTATCATTGGTAAATGCTTTATGTTTGCCCTTCTTTGGGGTGGTTTTGTTACCACCTTGGACACCGACCCTGTTACATGGATAATTGCCCTTTTGAAGATACGTTTGACTGCAGGCAAACTTCTTTTTCCTTTTGTGTCTCTCCTTCGCACTCATGGCGGCCGTGGCACTTTGAATCGGCTCGCTTATGTCTGCCGTTCTACTTTTCATTTTCAATTCATGTGGCAAGAAAAGTCCAGTTAGGAATTTACAACACTGGGGTTACACCTTCTGAATATTTACTTGGGGGACCACCCAGAATGCAACCACGCCAGCTGTAATCCTTTGCACCCTGTACCGCTATGCTCCATACTATACATTTCCTATCTCCTAAGTAATACTTGATGTCTCATGATTCATCATACCCGCTTCCCAAAAACCTGCACCCTCATACTCCTAGCCTTCTGCGACCCACCACACAAAATTGTTTAACAATGAGGTTCCTTGGCGGACTCACCGGATTGTAAGTGAACTGTCAATTCCCCTCCTCTTTCTCCCTCTACAACAGTGTCCACCCAGGCGCACGGGCCTTACAGGTTCAGACCCGCAGTTTAGTAGGACTTTCGGTAGCGAGCTATTCTCCGCTACTGTTTTCATCCCTTTCCCCTTTCCCTAACGTCACTTATTTCTTATTCTTTTTCTTAGATCTTTACACCCCTTTCCTCCCTTCTGAGCTTATTAGATCGTTAACCCTTCCCCGGTTACTTGGCGGCTGCCTCTCCCTCCCTCTTGCCTCTCTATTCTGCTCTCCATACATTTTCTCCTATCCCCCTGACTTGCCCTTCACCTTTATGACTCTTTCTTCTCCTGTGACCGAGGGCTTTATTTCCACCCTTCCCTTTTGTTTCCTCATCCCCCCCATCTCACGCTTGGGCGGAGTTCTTTTATGCTTAACACCTCCTTTTCCCCTTTTTTTTTTTTTCTCTCTCTCTCATCGAACACAGACCCCTGTGCTTTCCGTAGACTAGGCCCCCCCTACATCTACCCATGGGGTCGACGACTCCACTCACAGTCCTGTCCTGGAATGTACACGGTATGACCCACTACACTACAGAAGGTCCTATCTTATCTCTGCTCCAAACACGCCGACATTGTCCTACTACAGGAAACACTTCTATCCCCATCAGACTCCGAAAAACTCCGTAGAGATTAGGTGGGCAGGGTGCTTTTCAGCAGAATACCATCTGTATATGACTGAGCGCAGGGCACAGGGAGGAGGTGCGGGGTGGCAATACTCTTTCGTCGTTCCTTACAGTTTCGGCTACTCAAGACATGGTGTGACCCGGAAGGGCGCTACGTCCTTGCCAAGCTGACTGTAGGCTCTTCTTCAATTTGTATAGGTTCCATATATGCTCCCACAGGCTCCAAACGTTCCTTCTTCCTCTCTCTCAATCGCCTATTAACACAGATTGGTGCCTCACAATATATACTAGGAGGGGATTGGAACGTTGTTCAGGACACCATCCTAGATCGCTCAAGCGGTCTTGATGTGGGCAATAATGCAGATCAAGCCCTCCTACATGATGTCCTATCAGATCACGGTCTGCTAGATTGCTGGCGTCTTTCTCACCCCTCCGATCGTGAATACACTTTTGTCTCCTCAGTCCATGGGACTCAATCATGCCTAGACTACTTTTTGATCAATCACTGGATGGTGCAGTCGATTCGAATGTCAGAAATCCTCACGGCCGAACTGTCTGATCATTCCCCGGTTTTATTAACCCTAGAACTCATGTTGATCACACCCGGCCGTAAGCCCTGGCGCCTCTCCAGTCCCAGATACCGAACCCCGAAGGGAAAGGAACAACTTAAAGCACATGGAGCCACATACCTTAAGGATAATAAGGGCTCGGTTTCTTCGCCCAAGCTTCTCTGGGCGGCGGCAAAGGAAACCATTAGAGGACAGCTCATGAGGGATGCGGCCATCTCCAGAGCTCAAAAGAGAGATCAGCAGAGCAACCTAGAAGATAGTATAGCCCACGCCACCAGGGAGTACACCAGAAAGCCCACCCGTCCAACCGTCACCGCCTAGAACAAGCTAAAATGGAGCTCAACTCCCTTTATACCTCACGGGCGGAATATGCATTACAAAGGCTGAAAGGTCCGCACTATGAACACGGGGAGAAGGCAGGCCGCCTACTAGTTGCCTAACTTTGTCAAAGGGAGGCTGCACTGGCCATACCAGCAATACGTAATCAAGACGACACACTTATCATGCACCCTCAGGCAATTGCAAATTAATTTGGCCATTATTACCAAGCCCTATATACCCCAGAAACGATCGAGGACACTAACCGCTTGGATGCCTTCCTGCGGAGAGCAAATATACCCTCTCTCTCGGCTGAAGGTAGGGCACTCTTAGAGGGCGACAGCAGCAAGGTGGAGATTCAGCAGGCGATAGCCAATTTACCATACCATAAAGCACCAGGGGAGGATGGGTTTACGTCCGAATTTTATAAATGGACGGAGCTGACACTGTGGAAGCCTTATACGAGGCAATCAAAGGGGCTGACCAGATGGGTTCTCTACACCCTTTCTCCAACAAAGCCTCCATCACAGTCTCACCCAAACCAGGAAAGGATCCTCTTCTCTGTGGAAGCTACCGCCCCATTTCACTCCTCAATTGGGATATTAAGATATTGGCAGGGATATTGGCATCTCGCCTCAAGAAGGTCATTCCTTCCCTAGTTCACCACACCCAAGTGGGTTTCGTGGCGGGCCGCTCCTCAAGGAACCACCTCCACATACTCTTTCATGCTATCTGGACGGCACGAGACACGCAAGAGGAAGCCCTTGCCCTCTCATTGGAAGCCGAGAAGATATTTGACCGAATAGAATGGTGGTACCTTTTTGAAATCCTAAAACGTTTTGGACTAGGGACTAGTTTCATTAATAGAGTGCACCTATTATATGACTCCCCGACAGCCCAGGTAAACTGTGGAGGATTCCTCTCGGACACCTTCTCGATCCACAGAGGGACACGACAGGGCTGCCTGCTATCTCCCTTATTGCTTCTATTGGCCGTAGAACCCTTAGCAGTGGTTATTCGCAGCTCCAATCTTATATCTGGAATTTTGATCCCAGGCGGGAGTTCTGTCATTTACCTATATGCGGACGATATCCTACTTACTCTCACCGACCTGCCCAACTCTCTCCGAGCCCTTAGAGGGATCCTAACATAATTTGAACATCTTTCGGGCTATCGGATAAATTGGGACAAAAGTGAAGCACTACCATTATCCCCTGTAACTGTCAGCACTTCAGTGCAAGGCCTCCCGGGCAATTGGAAACACTCACGTCTTCGCTACGTGGGCATTGAAATTAACAAAAGTTTGGATAAAATAGTGACGGACAATTTAGACCCCTTGCTTAGCAATATGAAGCGGGATTTTGAGAAGAGGAATCAGTTGGGTCTCTCTATGTGGGGCAGAGTGCAGGCGGTACGAATGGTGACCTTACCAAGATTTCTATATGTCTTGGGCATGCTCCCCTTGCAAATACCCTTATCACTCCTCCGAGAGATAGATTGTTGCATTCACGCTTTCGCCTGGGGATCCATACACCCATGGTTACCTAGATCCGCACTACTAGCCCGCCGCGACTTTGGAGGTCTAAGTCTTCCCTCAGTCGAATACTATGCCTCCGCATTGCATCTTTCGCAATTGGTCTTTTTACTCCCGGACGCATGAGATCCGCCACTTTGGATGGAAGTAGAACGGACGCTCATGGGTGCCTCATCCTTCCTCCAGATGCTTTATGATGCAGGTCTGGTGTATCAGCGAACCACCAATCCCATGATTGGAGCTATGTGGAAAGCTTGGCAGCAAGCAGTAGACCTCCGTTTGCATGATAGAGCCCCATTATGGGGCAATAAAAGTTTTCAAATCGGGGGAAAGACTATCTTTTGGAGGGATTGGAACCTGAGTGGTATCATGTGGGTGGATCAGCTCATATCGGGTGATACCTGGAGGATGTTCGAGGAACTCAAAGAAGAATTTGAACTTCCTGAGCATTATTCATGTTGTTTCCTTCAACTCCGACATTGTCTTGCGCAACGGGTAGGGCACAATACCTGGAAACCTGGGTCAATTGAAGGGGGCTGTATCCGGACAGTAGGCATTATTAAATCGGGATCTTTTCTCACTCCCTCTCCTTAATTCCCTTAAGAATAGATGGCAGGCACGCCTACAGATTGACTACGACCTAGAGGACTGGGTAGACTTGATTGAGGCTAGAGACCGGGGGGCCAGAGAGGCCCGTCTGATATTTTGTTTTTTAAAAACTTACATGATTGATATTGGACCCCCCAGAAACTGCGCACTGCAGGATTACTGTCTCACGCCTCTTGCCGGAGATGCCCGCACGCTCATTGTCTTGCCCCATATTTTACATGATTGTCCGGCCATTCAGCATTTTTGGCAGTTGGTGGGAAATACCCTTAGGGAGGTGTTGCCCCTGCCGTCACTCCTCACCCCCTCCCTCCTGCTACTGCATGATATTAGAGAGCTCTATGACCTCTCCCGACCACAAGGCCGATTACTGCACACCGCACTGGCCATGGCAAAACTATGACATACATTGGCGAGCAGCGGCCGTCCCTTCTCATGAAGAATGGATTGCTGCAATGTATCAGGCGGCCTCCCATGAACGACTTATATATGACCTGCAGGATAGAGCAGATGTGTTTTTACAAACCTGGTCGCCTTTTCTCTCCGGACCAATGAGCTGAGTCCTTCCCATGAGAGGTCACAACCAAACTACACGGATGGGGCTCCGCTTCCCTGAATCATTTACCATCACTCCTTACTTAACTATATTCCCTCCGATCCAGTACTGACCTCTACTATATGACAGACTATCGGCTGTATATGTCAAGCAAGTCTTGAAGGTCAATGGTCCGTATTTGTGTGTATTGTTTTAAGTAATAAAAACAATAAAAAAGTACAACATAAAAACAAATGTTCCCTATGATGGATATGCATGAAATGACATGAAAAACCTAAGCTAAATGCCCTGATTTTATGTCAACACCAGAGGCTCTTATTATGCTTTTTTCTCTTGCTGTTTTAAATAGAAGCATCTGAGAAACCTACAGTTGCCAAAAGGCCTAGAACCAGTAGGCTAATGGGCGAACAGACAGGCGGAAGACAATGTACCGTCCACACTATAATGAGAGGCCAATCAGCCACCTTTTACAGTGCGGAATCAACGCAAACGAAAACACGGCGGAAACAGGACTTGGAAGGGAAAACACTCACCACTCCACACCCCACGAGGAACCAGGAAGCCATGGAGCCAGAACTCCAAATACTCCCTGCAATGGTATTCCTGCTCCTCTATCAGGAGCACCAAAGACGGCGACAAGGACCACTGTGAGTACTGCACCTACAACACAGGGGAGGGGGGAGGGAAAAGAGAGTGACACACACACGCAACACGCAAAACCTCCACCCCCACCCTCACCCTCACCCACAGCAACATACACACAAATACATGCTGCAACATTACATTTACACCCCCCACCCCCCTGGAAGAACGCAAGGACAAAAGGAAATGAGTTGAACGATTGTAATAAATAAAAATCCATTTGTCAAAACTCGAAATACAGTATATACAATTATGTACACCAACTACACAACTCCGGATAGTGCACTAATTATTGTCCGTGGACCACTGGGCCGAAAAAGCATGGGCGAGTCCCACACTCGATACCAGACTCCAAACAGAGAGAACACTGCAGGGGCATCAGATTGAAATGAAACAGGCACCTCAGGGTGAAGGGAAGGGGAGACACCTCAGCCGGATGAGTGCACGACGCCACTGCTCCACGAGGGGGCTCCATGCCCACTGATTGGTCCTGGGGAAGTGAAAAACCACAATCTCTCAAGTCTTTACAGTGGGTGGTTTGCCCACTGCTGTATCCTGGGGAGTGCAAAGCCACAGTCTCTCAAGTCTTTCCAGTCAGTGGTTTGCCCACTGCTGCATCCTGGGGAGTGCAAAGCCACAGTCTCTCCAGTCTTTACAGTGGGTGGTTTGCCCACTGCTGCATCCTGGGGATTGCAAAGCCACAGTCTCTCAAGTCTTTACAGTGGGTGGTTTGCCCACTGCTGCATCTTGGGGAGTGCAAAGCCACAGTCTCTCAAGTCTTTACAGTGGGTGGTTTGCCCACTGCTGCATCCTGGGAGTGCAAAGCCACAGCCTCTCAAGTCTTTCCAGTGGGTGATTTGCCCACTGCTTTATCCTGGTGAGTGCAAAGCCACAGTCTCTCAGGTGGATGCCTTTCTCCACTAGTTCTGGAGGGGGCTTTGTGCCCAGAGTGCTTCATCCTGCCAAGGACAGAGGTAGTGGATGTATCTCTCCACTGATTCTGGAGGGGGCGTTGTGCCCAGAGGGCTTCATCCTGCCAAGGACAGAGGTAGTGGATGCATTTCTCCACTGGTTCTGGAGGGGGCTTTGTGCCCAGAGTGCTTCATCCTGCCAAGGACACAGGTAGTGGATGTATCTCTCCACTGTTTCTGGAGGGGGCTTGGTGCCCAGAGTGCTTCATGCTGCCAAGGACAGAGTTAGAGGATGTATCTCTCCACTGTTTCTGGAGGGGGCTTGGTGCCAAGAGTGCTTCATCCTGCCAAGGACAAAGGTAGTGGATGTATCTCTACACTGGTTCTGGAGGGGGCTTGGTGCCCAGAGTGCTTCATCCTGCCAAGGACAGAGGTAGTGGATGTATCTCTCCACTGGTTCTGGAGGGGGCCTGGTGCCCAGAGTGCTTCATCCTGCCAAGGACAGAGGTAGTGGATGTATCTCTCCACTGGTTCTGGAGGGGGCTTTGTGCCCAGAGTGCTTCATCCTGCCAAGGACTGAAGTAGTGGATGCCTTTCTCCACAGAAAGTCGTGCATCATGGAAGCTGCCCAGGCTCCTGGAACTGACCACCAGCCTCTGACGACTGACCACTGGAGATGGCAGCCATGTCTGCAGTGGTGCCACAGGCTCAGGATGTTGCGGGGCCGGTGGCGGTGCTTGCGTCAGGGTCATTCGCGGCGGTGCTGACGGCGGCCTCTGTGGCATCGGTGCTGGTGGCGGGCTCTGTGGCGGCAGTGCTGGCGGTGGCCTCTGTGGCATCGGTGCTGGCAGGGGGCTCTGTGGCGGCGGTGCTTGCGGCAGCCTCTGTGGCATCGGTGCTGGCGGCGGGCTCTGTGGCGGCAGCGGCCTCGGTGGCATCGGTGCTGGCGGCGGGCTTTGTGGCGGCGGCGCTGGTGGCGGGCTCAGTGACTGCGGTTCTGGTGGCGGCCTCAATGACAGCAGTGCAGGTGGTGGTCTTCTCTGCCGTACAGGTTGGCATCGGCGTGGACTGAAGGTGTGACACTGGTCCAATTGTCGGTGCCACAATACCCTCTCCTGACCTGCCCTTTATTTTCTGGCCCTTCCCCACCTTGGATGGTGGCGCAGCTGTCTTGCCACCATCCCCTTTTGTTTTCCCTGAGCCCTTGGTGGCAGCTGTTTTCTGCTTCTCCCTCCGGGATGTGG
This sequence comes from Pleurodeles waltl, assembly GCF_031143425.1. NCBI lineage: Eukaryota > Metazoa > Chordata > Amphibia > Caudata > Salamandridae > Pleurodeles > Pleurodeles waltl. The sequence continues at coordinate 74,122 of NW_027150031.1, forward strand.
GCAACCTTTTGACTTTTGCAGGTTGAGGAATGTCCTTGCCCTCGCTCTGTGGCACACTGGCAGCCCTGTTGGTTGGCACACTCCAATAGCCCGCAGTTGCTGGCACCACTGTGCCTGGTGATGTGGTGGCTGAGGTGCTGGGTTGGAACCTGGAAAGCCTGGCCCTAGGGGAAGGACGGGGGGAGGTGGAGGGAGGAGGTCTATATATTAGCCAGGAAAAGTTTTATAGACACACTGGGACAGGTAGATGGGGTGGGTTTGGGAGTGGAGGAAGAGGTAGTGGTTGTAGGAGGTGTACGTTTGCTGAATTTGGGTGAAGGTGCATGGGCTGGAGGCTGTTGTGAGGTGGATGGATGTTGGGTGGATGTGTGCCTGCGTTTGTGTACTTTGGGAGAAGGGCTCACAGACACACTGGGAGAGGACACAGGGGATTTGTGAATGGTAGTGGGGGTGGTGATTGCACGTGAGCGGTGTGTGGTGATGGGCGTGCTGGTGATGGAGGTAGTGGCTGAAGATGTAGTGCATGCAGGTGTGAGTGGAGACGAGACAGGGAGGGAGGAGGACGGCGTGGAGGAGGGGGACACAGTGGAGGCAGTGGATGTTGGTATGTCTGCATGAGTATGATGCTTTTGTGAGTGCCTGTGGGATGTGTGGTGCTTATGTTTGCCTGAGCCACTTTTGTGTGTTGAGGTGTGTGCATGCTGGTCTGATGGTGTGCTTGGGATAGGCTGAGGTACATGGGATTGGGTCTGGGTGGAGGAGGTTGGAGGGGGGAGGCTGGACACAGGGACAATGGCAGCCATCAGTGCTGAGGCCAGAGCCTAAAATGCTCTCTGTTGGTCTGCCACGTCAATATGAATGCCCTCCAGGTATGCATTTGTTTGTTGCAAATGCCTTTCGACACCCTGGATGGCATTCAGAATGGTTGATTGCCCAACGGTGAGGGATCTCAGGAGGTCAATAGCCTCCTCACTGAGGGCAGCAGAGTTGACTGGGGCAGGGCCTGAGGTGCCTGGGGTGAAGGAGATGCCCACCCTCCTGGGTGAGGGGCTGCTGGGAGGGCGGTGCTGGTAGGGGGGGTGGCGGCTGTACCTGTTGATGCGGGGGGCACAGAGGGGCCTGCCACCGCAAGGGAGCTCCCATCAGAGGAGGAGTCGCTGTCGCTGGTGTATGCTCCCGTCGCCGCCGTGGAGCTCCCCTCACCCTCCATCCCACTGGTTGCCTCAGACTCTGTTGTCTCGCCCTCCAGGGCCAAGTGGGATGCAGCTCCCTCCTGCTCCTGTGCCACTGCTCTTCCGCCTGATGATGCTATTGCACACAATAACAGGGAGACCACAAAAAGGGGGGGGGGAGACAGAAGAAGGACATGTTCAGTGCATGCAATACCACTACCGTTGGCGGACACTACAGACACAGCAGCCCTCTGAACTACGCCATGCACTTAGAGTTCCTATATTATTCAAAGGGCCATGGGGTACAAGGCCTATGCCCGAGTGCTGCACACATGGAAGTCACAGGAGCCTGACTAGGTGTAGATGGCTCTTACCACTGGTGGGGTTGGGGTGCCACATAGCCTGCCTCACAAAGGGACCTTGCCTACAAAGCTCGCCCTGGCCTAGTGGAACCCACTGCCCACCTCCCCCACCCAGACACCTCTTAATGCAAGCAGAGTCAGATGGATGTGACTGTACTCACCCCCTTGTGGCTGCTGTGATGCCCTCAAGCGCCCATCGAACTCCGGATACGCCACCGCCAGGATCCGGAACATCAGGGGGGTCATGGTGCAACGGACACCCCTCCCACATTGGCAGCCCATCCCCAGCTGGGCCTCCGCCATCTTCTTGCTTCAGCGGCAAATGTCCTCCCTTCTTTTCAGCAGTGGGTGCTCCGTCTGTGGTGGACCCCCAGGGTCCGGACGTCCTTGGCGATGGCATGCCAAATATCCTTCTTCTGGTGGGCGCTGACCTACAGGAATAGTACAGGGGACAAGGAAAATCTTTAACCGCCTGGACCGTCACAGTCATTGACCCACGTTCCCACCCTTGCCGTGATGCACATACACTCAGCATCTACTCATGCAGGGCTCAGTCCCCCGCCACCCCCATCTATCTTCCATCCACACCACTCCAAACAGGCATCGCCCATACAGCATGCTCACAGTGTACTCACCTGTTTGTCTGGAGGACTGTAGAGTAGCGTGTACTGGGGGAGGACCCCATCCACTAACTTCTCCAACTCCTTCGAAGTGAAGGCAGGGGCCCTTTCCCCATACACATGAGCCATCATCGCTTCCAGACTGAGGTCACAGCAGCACTTGCAGTGTAGGTCCTCTCCTGTCGAAGATCAGGTATCAAGTGAGTGAACAGACAGAAAATGGCGGTCACGTCTGCGGCGGTGTGTACCGTCACCACCGGCGTACATCGTCATTGGCTCCTGGGACCCATGGGGTCCAATGATAACCAATGCAGGATTGCGCCACGGTCTTCGACCGTCTACCGCGATGGTGTACAACGCCAGCGCAGTTACCTCATATCCCCTTGTTCCACCTTACAGGTCAGGCAGCCCCCATTTCAGGGGGCCACATGCTATTAATAATAACTGCGTCACACCTATCTAGGCCTTGCATACAAACAGTGACAGGCACATTGCTGATTAACAAATGTGTGCAAATTAAATTTTTGTAATACCTCAGTGTTGCCTGACTCTCTGCTCGCTGTTCTCGTCCATAGGGCACGTCCGCTGGGGCAGGTGATGAGATGGCGGCATCCTCCGGTGTACAGACCACTGGTGGACCTGTCGACAATGGAAGAGAGACACGTAATAGTCACCTACAGACTTGATCGTGCAACAATCCTGGAACTGTGTGCCCAGTTGGAGCCAGACCTGATGTCAGCAATCCGCCATCCCACAGGGATCCCTCCTCTAGTGCAGGTCCTGTCAGTACTCCATTTCCTGGCAAGTGGGTCTTTTCAAACTACAGCGGCCATTGCATCAGAGATGTCCCAGCCTATGTTCTCAAACGTGTTGTCCAGACTGTTATCTGCCCCGCTGAAACGCATGCGCAGCTACATCGTGTTCCCTCAGGTAGAGGACTTGCCTACAGTGAAAGGTGACTTCTATGCCCTGGAACATATCCCCAAAATCATTGGTGCCATTGATTGGACACATGTGGCCTTGTTACCCCCCGCAGGAGTGAACAGGTGTACAGAAACCGAAAGAGCTACCATTCTATGAATGTGCAGATGGTGTGTTTGGCAGACCAGTACATCTCCCATGAGAATGCCAAGTTTCCTGGATCAGTGCATGGCGCTTACATTCTGAGGAATAGCAGCATCCCTTATGTGATGGGGCAACTCCAGAGGCACCGTGTGTGGCTGATAGGTGAGGACAAGGACCCTATACCCTCTGAATGGTTGTCTGGATCTGGGGTTGTCCCTAAGGGTTAGTGTGTGTCTAACAGTTGTCCCTCGACATTTACAGGTGACTCTGGGTACCCCAACCTGTCATGGCTACTGACCCCAGTGAGGAATCCCAGGACAAGAGCAGAGGAACGTTACAATGAGGCACATGGGCAAACTAGGAGAGTGATTGAAAGGACCTTCGGCCTCCTGAAGGCCAGGTTCAGGTGCCTCCATATGACAGGTGGTTCTCTCTACTACTCACCAAAGAAGGTGTGCCAGATCATCGTGGCCTGCTGTATGCTGCACAACTTGGCTTTGCAACAACAGGTGCATTTCTGCAGGAGGATGGTCCAGAAGGATGTCTTGTGGCAGCTGTGGAGCCTGTGGACAGTGAAGAAGAGGAGGCATAAGAAGAGGATATCGACAACAGAAACAACGTTATCCAGCAATACTTCCAGTGAGACACGGGTAAGAAGATGTCACTGCCTCACACATCTCATACAAATGTCTGTCACTTTCACCCAGTGTATGGACCCTGACTTGTCAATTTGCCTTTCCATTTCACAGATGTAGGTGCCATTGTGTGACTTCTGCTACATTACCTCATGGACTAGAGCTGTGTTACATCGGTATGTTAACAATACAATCAACATTGCTATTTTCCATAGTTATTGCAAATACACATTTGTGAAAGCACAGACTGACTCCAGATTGTTTTGTGATTCAAGGGTGTTTATTACAGTGCAAATTAGAGGAGAGGGTTGTTAAATTGGTCAGGGGTGATGGTGGAGGATTGTCCATGGCAGAGTCCAGTCTATTTGTTTCACAGTTGCATTGTCCAAAGGGGCATGGGAAGTGGAGTTAGGGCAGTTGATGGATGGACAGGGTGATGAAGTGGGACAGAAGGATGACATTCAGGGGGGTCTCATTTCCTTGCGGGGGTCTTGCCATTGCTCTCTGTCTTTGTCCTGGATCCCAGGGACGTTTGCAGGGTGGTTCTCCATCTGCAGGGGGTGGGGTGATGTGTTGTGGTCCTGTGGCGGTGCCTCCTGTCCACTAGCGCCGGTGGAGGTGGTGGGCTGTTGATCATCCAGGCTAGTGTCAAGGTCCCCTTGTTGTGCCACTGTGTCCCTCCTGATGTTGACAAGGTCCTTCAGCCCCCCTACAATGGTGACCAGGGTGGTGTTGATGGACTTGAGTTCCTCCCTGATCCCCAGATACTGTTCCTCCTGCAGCCGCTGGGTCTCCTGAAAGTTGGCCAGTACCGTTGCCATCGTCTCCTGGGAATGATGGTACGCTCCCATGATGTTGGAGAGGGCCTCGTGGAGAGTGGGTTCCCTGGGCCTGTCCTCCCCCTGTCGCACAGCAGTCCTCCCAGTTCCCCTGTTTTCCTGTGCCTCTGTCCCCTGAACAGTGTGCCCACTGCCACTGCCCCCAGCTGGTGGGTTTGCCTGGGTTCCCTGTAGTGGTGGACACACTGCTGCTTGACGTGCCTTGAGGACAGAGGGATGGGCCCGCTGGGCGGGTGCTGTGCTGGTGTTTCCTGAGGGGGGGAGGCTCTGTGGTGGCATGTGCCAGTGTCAGGGGAACCGACTGTCCCGAGGTCCCAGATGGGCCGGGCTGGTCATCTTGATCCAGTTGGACAGAGCTGCTGTCATCACTGTGGACCTCTTCTGTGGGTGTGGTGGACATGTCTGGAACCTCCTGTCCGGTGACGTTGGGTAGGGGTCCTGCAGGGGTGTAAAGGTATGATTATTGGATCTGTGTGTGCCATTGTGTGCAATGGGTGGGTGACCCTGTACTCCAGTGCTTGCATTCTTGTCTAGGACCTTGTGTGGTTCTTGGTTTGGGGTCTGTGTGGGTATCTGTAGTGGACATGCTTTGGTGATGGGTGTCCATGCTTTCGTGTTGCATGCAGGGCTTGGTGTTGGAATGGGTGGGCTGTGATAGTGGGACATTTGTGAGGTGTTGAAGTGATGGGGGTGAGGGTGAGGGTGGGGTATGTGATAACATGCAGGTATGGTGGGGGATGTTTATAGTTAAGATTTGACTTACCAGAGTCCATTCCTCCTGCCAGTATAAGGGCAAGAAGCCCAGTAAACCACCTGTTTTTTTTATGTCTGCTCAGGTCCTGAGCTGTTCCTGTCAGATAAGCCCTAGGAGGCTGGGACTCTTGCGGTTGTTTTTTCATTCCCTTACGTGTTGACCTGAAGTGCATGGTGCTGGGCACTTTGCTAGGCTTTTGGGGATTGGTGACCTGGATGTGCTTTGGTTTGCTGGGCTTACCTTGATGCCCTTGGTCCTGCGGCTCCTGCCTTCCGTGACTTGGTGTATGCTCGCACCACAGGCTTGCTGGGCTTGTGCGCAGTGTTCACTTTGAGCCTCGGCCATCTCCCTCCCAAGGTACCAGTGGGCGCGGTCGGTTCCTGTGCCACAGCCGCCCTTAACTCCCCTGGAGGTTCTGGGCAGAAGCTTCCCTGCTTCTGGCTTCCCTTAGGGGGCCGTGACAGGGGTGGTGTTAAAAATGGGGTCTCTAGTTGCCAGTCAGTTTGCACCCTCTCCAAGTAGGGACCCTCACTCTAGTCAGGATAAGAGAGATACCCGCTCATATAACCCCAGCTCACCCCCTTGGTAGCTTGGCATGAGCAGTCAGGCTTATCTCAGAAGCAATGTGTGAAGCATTTGCAAATAGCACACAGTAATAAGTGAAAAGACTACAAAAGGACACCACACCAGTTTTAGACAAATAGCCAATATTTATCTGTGTAAATCAAGACCAAAACGATAAAAATCCAACATACGGTGTTAAAGATATGAATTTTGCAAGATTTACTCAAAAATAGAGTTCCTTGAAGTCGGTAGCTCCACCTGGGGCTATCACGGCGTTGTGATCAACAAAACCATCAGTTCAGGCCAGCCGCAGCGTCGCTTGCCAGCTACGGTGTGGGGAAGACCCACAAACAGTACCTTTGGGTTTGCAAGATGTCTTGATTCTTGCAGTGAGCTCCGGAGAGTGTAGTCGCCGTATCGATTCTGGAGTCGGTGCAGAAGTCGTCGGGCCCTTGAAGTCACACGCCTTGCGGATCGAACTCCGGGCTGATGAAGTCAGGAGCGCTGGTGTGGATGGCATCGGGCTGCGGTGCGAAGTGGGACGTTGTGACGTGCAGTGTCCACAGGTCACGTGCAGGCAGCGGCTTGGTGACGCTGTCCAGCGTCGTCGGTGAGACCAGGGCTGCGGTGTGAAGTGGGGTTGTGCGATGTGCGGTGTCACCAGGTCACATTGCAGGCAGCGGCATCATTGCTGAAGCGCTGTCGTCAGTAGGCCCAAGCCAGCGGTGCAAGACGGGAAGGTGCTTTGTGACCCTCATGAGCTGTGTCCACAGTCCATGGTGTGGGCAGGGATGCCTGGTGACGACACTGGGGTCAATGATGCTGGCATCAGTGGACCGGACCTGCGGTGCGGGAGGGGTCAGTGCTTCGTGTACCTCATGAGCGGTGTCCACAGGCCACGGTGTAGGCAGCCGCGTTGATGTCAGCAGGAGAGTTGTCGTCCGGGATGCTCGGCTCTGGTGTGAGCAGGCGATGCTTCAGTGCGGGGCCCACAGGTCACGGTGCAAGCAGCGTCTAGGTGAAGTTCTCCAAATATGGCATTGGTGAGACCAGGGTCACGGTGCACAGTGGTGCAGTGTGGCTCCGTGCAGCGTCAGCAGGTCACGGTGCAGGCCAGTGGTGTCGCTGGCGGCTTTGCAGTGATTTCTCCTCTTGAACAGCACAGAACACGCAGTTTCCAGTGCTGCAGGTCGAGGACACTGAAGTCTTTGGTGTCCCTGAGACTTCTAACAGGAGGCAAGCTCTACTCCAAGCCCTTGGAGAACTCTGTCAAGCAGGATACATGGCAAAGTTCACCCTTTGCAATCTTTTCAGGCAGAAGCAGAAACTGCAGGCCAGTCCAACAAAGCAACACAGCAAAGGGACAGTACTCCTCCTTCAGCTCTTCTTCTGGGCAGAAGTTCTTCTTGCTTCCAGAAAGATTCTAAAAGTCTGGGGTTTTGGGTCTTCTTCTTATACCCCATTCTGCCTTTGAAGTTGGGAAACTTCAAAGTAACGTCTCAAGTGTTTGCAAGATCCTTCCTTGTCCAGGCCAGGCCCCAGACACACACCAGGGGGTTGGAGACTGCATTGTGTGAGAGCAGGCATAGTCCTTTCAGGTGCAAGCGACCACTCCTCCATCTACTCTAGCTCAGATGGCTCATCAAGATATGCAGGCTACACTCCAGCTCCCTTTGTGTCACTGTCTAGAGGGGAGGTGTGATCAACCCAACTGTCAAAATGACGCAGATGGGGAATCCACAAACAGGCAGAGTCATAGAATGGTTTAAGCAAGAGAATGCCTACGTTCTAAAAGTGGCATTTTCAAACTCACAATCTGAAAACCAACTTCACTAAGATGTATTTTTTAATTGTAAGTTCAGAGACCCCAAACTCCATATTTCTATTTGCCCTCAAATGGAATCTGCGCTTTAAAGTTATTTAAAGGCAGCCGCTATGTTAACCTATGAGGGAGATAGGCCTTGCGACAGTGAAACCCGAATTTGGCAGTATTTCACTGTTAGGACATGTAAAACACACAAATACATGTCCTACCTTTTATATACACTGCACCCTGCCCATGGGGCTACCTAGGGCCTATCTTAGGGGTGCCTTACATGTACCAAAAGGGAGGGTATGGGCCTGGCAAGAGGGCACACTTGTCAGGTCGAATTGGCAGTTTAAAACTGCACACACTGACACTGCAGTAGTAGGTCTGAGCCATGCTTACAGGGCTACCTATGTGGGTGGCACAATCAGTGCTGCAGGCCCGCTAGTAGCATTTGATTTACATGCTCTGGGCACCTCTGGTGCAATTTACTAGAGACTTAACAGTAAATCAAATATGCCAATCATGGATAAACCAATCAACAGCACAATTTACTTATGGAGCACTTGCACTTTAGCACTGATTAGAAGTGGTAAAGTGTGCAGAGACAATAAACCAGCAAAAACATACCTGAAAAAATAGAAGGAAGAAGGCAAAAAGTTTGGGGATAACCCTGAAAAAAGAGCCATTCCCAACAGGGGGTCTCAGTGCTTTTTGGTGGAACAGATGTGTTTCTGGTCTGCGCTGCATCGACTTTTCTTTGGTGTCGCTTTCGTGGCACTTGTTCCGTGTTCCAAGGACTGCAATGTGCAGGTCTCATGGTTCTGAACCATTCTTTGGCTTGCAGGTGAGTGTCTCTCTCGGCATTCATGGCTGGGTTAATTTTGCATCCCCTTGTGTGGTGGGAGGTCGGCGAGGCCTTGTTTGCAGTTGTTGTGGAAACAGGCTTCCTCGTTTCCAAGGTGTTTTCTCCTCTACCGGATTCCCGGGCATAGAGTTTCCTAGCTTGGTTTTGCCTCAGGAGGTGCGCAGAGTGTTTTTGCTGTTTTTTATTTAAAAAAAAGGAAAACAGTGATTGCCTCTATTTTTTCTTTATTTATTTATTGTTTGTTCTCCGTTTCCTGTATGGGCTGTCCTATTGGGAAAAAAATACCTAAGGGCTGCTGGGTTGTTTGTGCTTTCCTGTCTTTGCCTGTTTTGTTTGCGGGGTTTTTGTGCAGGCTTTGGTTTGGTCTACCCTGGTCCATCGTGTCCTTATATTAAGTGCATTCCCTCTTGTTCTGTCTTTTTCATCATGTATCACAGGAAGAAGTCAGCTAAGCGCCACCATTGCTCCAGCGACGCACATGAAGGGCGCAAGCGTCCTCAGTCTGAGAAGGTTCTTCCTAGCTCCTCCCATAGCCTGTGTCTTTCAGAGGTTCAATTTCAACTGCTTCTGACTTCTCTCTTTGATGCCTTTTTGAGGTCTAAGGACTCTGGGGGTATGTGTTATTCTCCCTCTTCGCCCACCTCTTCAGTCTCCTCCTTTATAGTGCCTTCTTCAGACTATGTTAGGATGTTGACTCTTCAATGGCAGAGGTGATGTCTTGCTCCAAGTTTCTTCAAAAGGTGGATCTTTTGGCCCTATTCTACTATTTGGGTGACAACCTGGGTATCCTATGGGGATGATGTTTCTGGACCTAGTTTTGATCTTTTTCAACAGTTTCATTCCCGTCCTCCTACTTCATTGCTAGTTAACAAGGATTTGTTGGATCTTCTTCTGCAAGAATGGAAGGACCCGGAGAAGGCCGACCTCCCTCAGCTTTTGACCCGCCTTTATCCTCTGACTAAGGGTGATATTGAGCTCCCCTCTTCTTTAAAGAATGATCCCCTTCTTTCTCATTTAGCTGGTCGTCCGTCTATTTTGTCTGAGGAAGTTCCCATTTCAGATTTTGTGGACCGTAGAGTGGAGGCCTCTTTGAAAAAGTCCTTTTCTGGTCTGAACCTGGTGCTTTGGGCTGCTATTTATGAGGTGTACGCCTGTCAATCCCTGGTCAAAGACTTCCATTCTCCAACTCTGGTCTTGCAGGAGGGTGTTGGCTGTGCCTTCTTGTTTTCACAGATGGAGACTGTAGGAGGCTGGCCTTGTTTGTTGTAGGTACCTAAGGTACTTACACCTTATACAAGGTCCAGTTATCCCTTATTAGTGAAATTTAGACAGTGTCTAGAAGCCAGGCTCTCTAGGGGTAACAGCCAAGGCCTAACTAGGGGAGATGCAAAACTTATGCGATACCACTGTAATCACACAGTACTCACACACATGCAAGAAAATACCCAGTGTTACAAAAATAAAGTTACTTTATTTTGGTGACACAAATGCCAAAAATACCATAGAAACTATACTCCCTTAGAAGGTAAGTAATACACAAATTATATTCACTAGTATGCAGAAATAGCTGTAAGAACAGTTAGAAAACACTGCAAATAGTGAAAATCAATCAGTTAGAAATGGGCCTTGGGGGAACATAAACCATATTCTATAATAGGGGAATGTGAAAGTCGATTCCCTACCTAGGCAAGTGTAGTGTGTAGAGGGGCACTGGGAGTATTAGAAAACCCCAAACGTAAGTAATAGAACCCACCCCAGAGCCCAGGAAAGCAGGAATAAATCACATTAACTTTCCTAGAACACACAAGAACACGTGATATAAGATTTTGCAAGAACCAGAAGAGGCTGCAAGACACCAACAATGGATTTGTGGACCAGAAGACCTGTGGAAGAAGAGGACCAAGTCCAAGAAGCACCGTAGAGTCTAGGGAGAACAGGAGCCCCTGCTAACCCAGATGAAGGTGCAAAAGAAGAACCACTGGTGAAGAAGAACAGTCAGTACTGCACCCAAGAAGACAGATGCGGGTTCCTGGTTGGTGCAGATGATGTCCCACGCTGGATGGATGATTGCAGTCTGGTATGCGTCGCTGGATTCTGCCCGCAAGCCTCGGCACACGCAAAGCTCGCGGTTAGCGGAAAATGGTGCTGCCCGGGACCAGAAGGGACCTGGTGGCCTCTACCTAGGAGGAGGAGACAGAGGGGACTCTCAGCAACTCAGAGAGCCCTCAGAAGACCAGGCAGCTTGCACAGGTGTCCCACAGCACGGGTACAAAGAAAGTGCAAAAGGAGGCCCATGCAGCACTATGCAAAGGGATACCATGCCGCTGGAGAACCACGCATGAGGCTGTGGGTCTCAGGAAGGAGTGCTGGGCACTGGAGCTCCACGGTGCATAAAGAACTTGGTGGAAGGATGCCAACTAGCGTTGGCAACTGCAAAACATGCGGTGCACGAGGTACTGTCATGCTTTGGGAGGCAAGCTCTTACCTCCACCATAGTTGGACAGCTGGACTTCAGGACCGTCGAGACCACTTCAGTCCACCACCTGTGTTGCTGGATCCATGCACTTCTTCAGGAGAGGGGATCCAAACCACCGGTCGTCGCTGCAGAGGGGTGCCTGCTGATGCAGGGAAGTGACTGCTTCACTTCAAGGGAGATTCCTTTGTTCTTCTGGTGCAGTTTGAAGACTGGCTGTCCTCTGAAGATGCACAACTGGGAAACAGTTGCAGTTGCTGGCAGGAGCTGAAGATACAATGTTGCAGAAGTCATCTTTGCTTCTTTCTTGCAGTTGTAGAGCTCATGGAGGGTCCAGATGCAGTTTCTTTGGTGAGAAGGTGAAGTAAAGAATACAGAGGATTCCTGCTGGAGTCTTGCAATCCAAACCTGAAGAGCCACCCAAGAGAGAGACCCTAAATAGCCCTAAAAGGGGATTGGTCAGTTAACAGGTAAGCACCTATCAGGGGAGGGCTCTGACGTCACCTGCTGGCACTGGCCACTCAGATGCTCCCAGAGTGCCCTGCCAACTTGGAATCCAAGATGGCAAAATCCAGGGACACACTGGAGGAGCTCTGAGCACTACCCCTAGGGTGGTGAGGGACAGGGGAGTGGTCACTCTTTCCTTTGTCCAATTTTGCACCAGAGCAGTAGACTCGATTATGCAAGGAGGGCACCATCTGTGCCCTTCAAAGCATTTCCAGAGGTTCTGGGAGGTTACCCCTCCCATGCCTGCAGTACCTATTTCCAAGGAGAGTGGGTGTAACATCCCTCTCCCAAAGGAAATCCTTTGTTCTGCCTTCCTGGGCTTGGGCTGCTCAAGAAACAGGAAGGCAGAAACATGTCCGTGAGGTGGCAGCAGCTGGGGCTGCCTGAAAAACCTCAGAAGGCTGTAATGGCAGTACTGGGGGTCCTGTAAAGAGCCCCCAGAGTGCATTGATTCATACAACCAATGCTTGCAAAAGCCTTGGGGTATGATTCCAACATGTTTGATACCAAACATGGCCATATTTGGAGTTACCATTGTGAAGCTGCACATACATAATGACCTAATGTAGTGCACACGTAAAATGGCGTTCCCGCACTCACGAAGTCCGGGAAAATGGTTGTGGATGACGTGGGGGCACCTCTGCTAGTGCAGGGGTGCTCTCACACTCAGGTACTCTGCACCCAGCCTTCAGGGTTGGAAAGCCTGGTATATGGGTGACTTATAAGTGACCTACTGCAGTGTAAATGGCTGTGAAAGGGTGCATGCATCTTTTCACACAGGCTGCAATGGCAGTCCTGTAGAAGCCTTTGCATGGGCTCCCTATGGGTGACAAAAGAAATGCTGCAGCCCATAGGGATCCCCTGGAACCCCAATGCCCCGGGTACCTAGGTACCATATACGAGGGATGTGTAAGGGGTGACCACTATGCCAATTTGGGATGAAATACTGGGTTCCCAGTTTGCAGTGACAACATTTAGAGGAGAGAGAGCATAAGCACTGGGGTCCTGGTCAGCAGGATCCCAGTGACACAGTCAAACACACATCAGGCAGAATTTGGGGGTAACATGCGAAAAAAGAGGGTACTTTCCTACAGAGACTCAGCCAAAAGTTCTGGCAGATGAATATTGTTATGTTTTAAGGCTCCTGCTTCTGCCATGGCTTCTACTGTTTCAGCCAGCTGTCATGTGTATCTATGTGACTGGAAGGTGAATTCTGCAGAGAAGTTGGGGTTATTGCATATGCCCTTTACTGGCAGTCGCCTTTTTGGTGATGATTTAAAACCTATGCTCCTTAAGGCCTTTAAAAACCAGAAACATGCCCAACAGTTTTGGTCTCGCTTGAGGATTGACCAATCGAGGAAGGCTCCTTCACAGGAACGTTCTCGAGGTTTCTCTGGACGTTTCCGTTCCAAGTGTAACCGGTCTCCCTCTTTTCCTGCTTGCCCTTTCTCCAAGCTTCCTCCTTCTTCACCCACTAGGCCTGGGAAGTACTCCTGACTATTCCGCTCTTTCGGTAGGAGGCTGTCTGGCTGCTTTTCTTCCTACCTGGGAAAGTCATATTTCAGACGCTTGAGTTTTACATATCATCTCCAAGGGGTATTCTCTGGACTTTGAAAGCCTACCTCCACCTTTTGGCACTGTGGAGTCTTGTCTGGCACTTCCACCCTGTCTGTTCTGTTGCAGGAAATTGTGGATTTTGTCAGCAAATGTGCTGTGATCCCTATCCCAGAAGGGCAGCAAGAGAAGGATTTTTACTCACCAGTCTTTTTGGTTCCCAAGCCTGGAGGAAAGGTTCAGCTCCTTTTCAATCTAAAGCAACTGAATCAGTTCCTTAGGAAGACTCAGTTCAAAATTGACACCTTACAGCGCATTATTCTGCGGGTTTGTCCAGGGGAATGGCTAGCCTCCTTAGACTTTAGAGACACATATCTTTACATTCCCATTGCTTTTTTCCATCAACAGTTTCTCTGCTTCTGTGTGAATGGAGTCCATTGGCAGTTCCGGGTCCTACCCTTCGAGCTGGCCACTTCACCCAGGGTGCTCACCAAGGTCATGGCCCTCCTGGTGGCTCATCTTCACAGACTAGGGCTGATGATTCATCCCTATCTGGACGATTGGCTCACCCACCATCCTCTTCTGTCTGTGCTCCAATCCTAGATTGTACTGGTGTGCGACACTCTAGAGCGCTTGGCTTCCTGGCAAATTGGGAGAAATCTCATCTGACCCTGTCACAGGATCACCAGTTCATCAGGGCTCATTTGCAGATGGCCAGTCTTCTTTGGGACTGCACACTAGTGTGGCACATGCTGCTCTGGTCTGTGGGTTGGAAGAGTGCAGTGATGGCTCGAGAATGGCTGCAAGTTCAAGCTCTCATTGTATGTTGTCTTTGAAATCAGCTTAGTTTTTTGAGTTTGTTCCTGTCTGGGGTTAGTTGTCCTGGTTCATGTTGTTTCTTGTCTTTCAGGCATCCTGCGTCTTTGTTATTCCCCTGGGCTCGTCTGCACCTAGGTCCTCTGGTCTGACATCTGCTCTCTCTTTGAACCCACATTTTCAGTCATTAGACTCTCTGCTTCCGCTGTCCCCCCACATTTGGTGCTTGCTCCAGTGGTGTCTTGATCCCTACAAGTTAACCAGGGGTTTTCTTCTGGCTCTCCCTTCTCTGACGGTGAATACTACTAATTTCAGCAGGTGGGGTTGGGGTGCTACTTTGGACTCTCTGTCGGTGTAGGGGATTTGGTCTCCTCAGGAAAGTAGGCTTTCTTTGAATTGGAAGGCACTGAATGCAATTTATCTGTGTTAGAAATGGGGTCTCTAGTTGACAGAGGTGCACACCCTTGTCCAAGTAGGGACCACAATCCTGGTCAGGGTAAATCAAACACAATCCAAATTATCCTGTGCCCACCCTCTGGTAGCTTGGTACTGAGCAGTCGGGCCTAACTTAGAAGGCAATGTGTAAAGACTATGTGCAATAAATCATTCAGTAACACAGTGAAAACACCACAAAAATACACCACACAGGATTCGGAAAATGGATAAAATGTATCTGAATAAAATAAGGTCAAAACAACAGAGAATCCTCGGTCGCAAGACAGGCTTCATGTAGTTTTCAGCATGCGTTGCGTTGATTTTCAATGCACAGAGAATTTCTTTGAAAAGGTGCAGTCTTTTTGACCCTGAGACTTCAGAAAACAGGAGGCAAGCTCAATCCAAGCCCTTGGAGAGCACCTTTGGGAACGGCAGGGTCCTTCTCAGCAAAGTAAGAGGCCAGCAGGGCAGCAGTCCTTCTCAGCAAAGCAGTCCAGATGTGTCCTTTGGGCAGCCAGGCAGTTCCTCTTGACAGGATGCAGGTGTAGATCCAGAAGTGTCTAAGTTGGTGGGGTCAGAGACCCAGTTTACATACCCAAAAATGCCTTTGAATTGGGGGAGACTTCAAAGAGTGGTTTTGAAGTGCACAAGTTCTCCTTTCAGTTCAGTCCTGTCTGCCAGGGTCCCAATAAGGGGTTTGGCAGTCCATTGTGTGGGGGCAGGCCACTGGCTTTTGAAATGTGTCAGGCCCGCCACCCTTCCAGCCCAGGAAGACCCATTCAATATGCAGATGAGTGCAGGTGTGACTGAGCATCCTGTGTTTGTGGTTGTCTAGGTGAAATGCACAAGGGAGCTGTCAACCAGCCCAGCCCAGACATTGATTGTAGACAGGCTGTAAGGACAGATGTTTTTTAAGTGCAGAGAAATGCTCACTTTCTAAAAGTGGCATTTCTAAAATAATAATATAAAATCCAACCTCACCAATAAGCAGGATCTTCTATTACCATTCTGGCCATATTAATTATGACCTGGTTACCCCTTTCAGATCAGAATCTACTACACAAAAAGTATATGAGGGCAGTCCTAATGCTAGTCTATGAAAGGAGCAGGCATCACTCTGGTGGAAAACAACTTTAGGAGTTGTTCACTACCAAGACATTTAAAACATATGTGTACATGTCCTGCCTTTCATCTACATAGCACCTTGCCCTATTGGGAGCCTAGGGCCTACTGTAGGGGTGACTTCTATGTAGAAAAAAGGGAGGCAAGAACTTTTAAATGACAAGTCGCAATGGCAGAGAAACTGCACACACAGGCCTTGCAATGGCAGGTCTAAGACAAAGTTAAGGGGCTACTTATGCGGGTGGCACAATCAGTGCTACAGGCCCACTAGTAGCATTTAATTTACAGGCCCTGGGCACACGTAGGGCCATATGTACGAACACATTTTCCCATTGACACAGAATGGGAAAAACCCTTTGCTGCATCTGGCCTGTAGTGAACTTTACTAGGGGCTTATAAGTAAATCAAATATGCCAATTGGGGATGTACCAATGTTACCATATTTAAGGGCGAGAGTATATGTACTTTAGCACTGGTTAGCAGTGGTAAAGTGCACAGAGTCCTAAAACCAGCACAAACAGTGTCAGACAAGTGGAGGGAAGCAGGCAAAAAGTTGGGGGATGACCACCCTAAGGCTGTCAGGTCTAACAGTCTGGCCTTGATGCATTTTCCCCCTTAATCAGAGGTTACGTGGTGATTGTGCAGACGGACAACATAGTGGCCAAGTCCTACAAAAACAAGCAGTCAGGCAAGGGATCCTGCTTCCTTGCCTCTCTGGCTTTTCAGGAGGGGTGTTAGGCGGAGTCTCAACTCTCCCTGTCAGCAACATACATTTGTGGGAAAGACAATGTTTTGACCGACATACTCAGGAGGGTTTTTCCTTCTTCCCTCAAATTCTGTCTGGATCCACGTATTTTTCCTCAACTGTGGCACTCCTCTAGTGGACCTATTTGCTTTGGCAGAGAATGAAAACATTTGCTGGCGTACGCACCAAGAATTTTCAATTCAATTAAGGACATGGAGACGAGGATTATGCTTCTCCTTCTTTACTACTAATTATACAGCAGACAATATTGTTTTTTAACAAATCATGTTAACAAGTAACAATAAACTTGTCAGAGTCACAAGATCCTCGGGGTCTGCGCACGTTCCCAACACGTCCACCACTGAACAGCTCCAAGACTCTGATAGATAAATCACAGAGGCTAAGAGAGTTCAAGAGGGGAAGAGGGGATTAGGAAGGGAAACAGCTGGGAAGGAGACATGTAGTAAGAAAAAGGTTTAGAACACACAATATGAACATTATATCTACTGAAATCAATACTAGACTATGGTGGTCATTCTGACCCTGGCGGTCTTTGACCGCCAGGGCGGAGGACCGCGGGAGCACCGCCGACAGGCCGGCGGTGCTCCAATGGGGATTCCGACCGCGGCGGTAAAGCCGCGGTCGGACCGGCACCACTGGCGGGGTCCCGCCAGTGTACCGCGGCCCCATTGAATCCTCCGCGGCGGCGCAGCTTGCTGCACCGCCGCGGGGATTCCGACCCCCCCTACCGCCATCCAGATCCCGGCGGTCGGACCGCCGAGATCCGGATGGCGGTAGGGGGGGTCGCGGGGCCCCTGGGGGCCCCTGCAGTGCCCATGCCACTGGCATGGGCATTGCAGGGGCCCCCGTAAGAGGGCCCCTACATGTATTTCACTGTCTGCTGCGCAGACAGTGAAATACGCGACGCGTGCAACTGCACCCGTCGCACAGCTTCCACTCCGCCGGCTCGATTCCGAGCCGGCTTCATCGTGGAAGCCTCTTTCCCGCTGGGCTGGCTGGCGGTCTGAAGGCGACCGCCCGCCAGCCCAGTGGGAAAGTCAGAATTACCGCCGCGGTCTTTCAACCGCGGAACGGTAACCTGACGGCGGGACTTTGGCGGGCGGCCTCCGCCGCCCGCCAAGGTCAGAATGAGGGCCTATGATTCTAAGCATAGTCGTTCTGAAAACATGAACAATCTACGAATTAAGTTTAAAATGACTAAGTTTCAAGATGGACGGATACCTGTAAGGGAATCAAGATGGAGTAAATGAAAACTTTCTTTTTTTTTTTTTTTTTTTTTATCTGTTTATTAAGCTCAATACAAAACAGGGTACAAGAGTAGCAGTACAGTACATAAGGCTTGGTGAGAGAATGCCCAGCTTCTCTCTCCATGTGCTTTTCTTAACGTTTGTACATTGCACTGTACAACATAGCTGTATTTTAGTGTACTGGCTTTCAATTAACATTATATAACTTATAACACTTGACATAAAGGTTATTATTCTTAAATATGTATGTTAGCGTCAAATATAATATTAAGAGCGTATGTCTATGTAGGCACTAAGGGCTTCATTTCTATGTGTGCGCTTTGGTGTGGAGAGATGACAGTAGCAAGGGGCGGCAGGCGGGTAAATAAGTTATGGGTTAGGCATGGCATTACAGTAGAATGGAACTGTTTTCAACAAACTTGATTGTTATGGATAATTTTAATAATAACGTATCCCAGGAGTGTTAAAGGGATTTTCTCATGGTGGATATTTGTCATCTCGGGATTCAATTCTAACTACAAAAAGGTCCCAGCTTTCAGTCCCGCCTTGTGTCTGACCTCTATTTTGTAATGGCCTTAGTGTTTGAGATTCCGCCAATGTGTATTCGTGCAGGTCTCGTAGCCAGAGGGAATGAGAAGGGGCATTTGGAGCCTTCCGGTGTGTAGCTATCAGGCGTTTATATGTCACAAATGGCAGATCTACAAACTTGTGAATATGTTTATCTCCTTTTGTGAGGTGGCGTATGTTAAGCAGGCAAGATACTGGAGTAGGAGTTAACAGCTGGTCTACCACGTCTGCAGTTGTAGCAACGACGCGATTCCAGCTAGTGTTAATTGCATGGCATTCCCAGACCATATGGTAGAAAGTTGCTGCGGGGGTAGCGCATCTCGGACATATGGAGTTAGCGCCTGGGTATATTTTATGAATACGAGCTGGGGAGAGATATGCTTGATGCACATAATTGAATTGCGTGTATCTTAATCTGGAGTTGCGAGATACAAACTTAATCGAGCTAAGGGCTGTGTCCCAGGATTTTTGTGCAATTGGTGCAGGAAGGACGATGTCCCAGCGGTGCTTGACCTGGGTAAGGGCCTTGCAGCTACCTGTTAGAAGTATTTTATATAGTTTGGTAACAGCGCGTTTTGCCTCGCTCATAGAGAGTATTGCAGTAAGTAGGGGAGATTCTTTTGGTTCGTTGTGACCGCAGCCCCATATGTGACGTAGAAGATTAGTTATGGCATTGTATGTCAGAAAGGCTCCCGGTTTCATTACCTCCGTAGCCACCAAATCCATAAACTTGATTGCACTGGAGTCATAATAAAAATCTCCTATGTTCAGGGTATTAACCGCTCGTACGTCATGGTGAGAGGTAAGGGCCTGGATGCCTGGTAGCTGTGGCATTGGGAGCAGGGGAGAGTAGGGGAGGGGCTGCCCTTTGCCCTGCACGTATCACTTCCAACAGTGTCTGGCCGAGTCCAGTAAGGGAGTATTATGTTGTAGATGAGGGGGACCCGTTAGTAAACATGTTAATGTCGATGTTGGTGTTGTGTAAGCCCTTATAGCTGTGGACTCTGTATTGGATGGTTCATTTAGCCATTTAGTGACCCACTGAAGTTGGGCTGCTGCATAATACAGCTCAAGGTTCGGCATGCCCAGGCCGCCCTCTTCTTGTGGATAGTGTGTGGTAGTTAGAGCTACTCTGCGTCTGTCTCTGCCCCAGAGCAAGTCAGTTAATAGGGAATGGGCTTTGTGGAAAAACGAACGCGGCAAGATCACCGGAAGTGCGGAGAAATAGTATAAAAATCTCGGTAATATTAGCATCTTGACTATTGCTGTCCAGCCCATTGGCGATAGAGGTAAGGAACTCCAAAATATCAAGGAGCCTCGGGTGGAGCGAAGCAGCCTATCTATGTTACCTTCCCTTAGGTCTGACATAGAGTGATATACTTGAACACCCAGATATTTGAAGGTCTGGTGTGTCCATGGTAGTTGATGCATGGGGAGAGACGCTCGCTGTTCAGAGGGCAGACAAGTAAGAGGGAAGATACTGGATTTAGACCAATTCACATGTAAGCCAGAGACAAGAGCAAACATATTCAGTATACGCATTATCCCGGGAAGGGAGACAGAATGATTGCGCAAGTATATCAGGGCATCATCTGCGTACAATGATATTATGTGATATGCGTCAAACTCCCGTATGCCCCATCTTTGTGCGCATCCCCTGAACTTAATTGCGAGTGGTTCCATAGCTATTGCGAAAAGCAATGGCGAAAGCGGGCAGCCCTGCCTGGTTCCTCTATTTACAGGAAAGGCTTCCGACACTACCTGACCGGTTTTAACTCGGGCGGTTGGTTTAGAATATAGTGTAGCAATCCAGCTGATAAAGCCACTCTGGAAGCCAAACGCCTTGAGGGTGCGGAATAAATATTCCCAACCTAGTGTGTCGAACGCCTTCTCTATATCTAGTGACACGGTCACACTATTTGGGTCAGTGGTATTTTGCATGATACGGATTAGGCGCCTTATGTTAAGAAAGGTGTTTCTACCCGGGATAAACCCCGACTGGTCAGGGTGTATTAAGTGCGGCAAATGGGGGAACAATCTATTTGCTAGGATTTTCCCTAGGAGTTTGCAATCCGAGTTCAAAAGAGAGAGTGGTCTGTATGATCTAACATCCAGTGGATCACGTCCTGGTTTTGGTAGGACCACTATTAATGCTTCCCTCATAGAGTCTGGTAATTGTTTTCTATTTCGTGCTTCATTAAACACCTCTAGTAAGGGTTGCAGTAGATGAGTGCTTTGTGAGTTATAGTATTCTAGTGGTAGACCATCTGTGCCAGGGGTCTTGCCTCGCGCCATCTGAGAGAGGGCTAAGCGAAGCTTCTCAACAGTAATGGGGCCGTCTAGAATGTCAGCATTATTGGCAATATTTGAATTTTGGGGGATCTGAGCTAGAAATTCAGCCAGTTGTTGTTCTGCAGGAGGGATAGAAGATTGGTATAACGAGTGATAATACGTGTAAAAGGCCTTGTTAATGTCGGCTTGAGTGTTAACCACTATTCCTGTTTGTAATTTGATAGCCCCTATCGGCGACGATTGCGGAGATTGACGCACCAGCCACGCCAGTAGTTTGCCCGATCTGTCCCCCTCAGCGTGTTGTCTCGTTTTGAAGTGTCTGTAGTCATGCTTGCTAAGACTGTCATCCGTTTCTCTGTATTTTGCTTTCAGTGAGATTAGTGTTTCTGGTGGGGTATTATTTGTTGAGACTTCAATCTCCGCCCTATGTAGTTCGGATTCAAATTTTAATAACTCTGTGGTCAGCATTTTCTTAATGCCCACAGATGCTGCCAGGCAATGCCCTCTAATTACTACTTTATGGGCATCCCACTCAGTTGCTCGGGTTGATGTTGTGTTTTTATTTAGAGAGAAATAGGACGACAGGCATGTGGCCAATTCAGTATTAAAAGGGGGGTCAGTCAGGGCGTCTGGCTGCAGGCGCCATGTTGGGATACGGGCATGTATGTAGCCCCAGAGCAATGTAGAGTAGTGTGGGTTGTGGTCTGATAGAGTACGGGCTAGGTAGCCAGATGTAGCTACCTTTGGGATTATGTTAGGTGTAGCGAAGAACATATCTAGCCTGGTGTGAAGTTTGTGCACTGGTGAATAGAAAGAATACTCACGTAGTGTGGGATGAAAAGTTCTCCAAATTTCGCTTAGCCTATTATTAGAAGCCCAATCTGCCAGGTCAAGCGATGCTCGTTTAGCTGGGGCGTGAGTTAATGGAGGGGTAGAACGGTCTTTCAAGATATCTAGAACGCAGTTAAAGTCCCCGCCCCATATGGCATCTGTTGCCGGGTCGCTGAGCATGCTACTACCCAGTGTCTTGAGGAAGTCTTGTTGATTTGTATTAGGAGTGTATAATGTTATCAGGGCTAGGGGGACTCTGTCTAAAGAACCCTCCAGTACCACGTACCGCCCGTTTGGGTCACATTGCATGCGGGACATGGTATATGGAACCCCGGGGGCTATCCAGATTATCGCTCCTCTGGCATATGTTGAGAAGGTGGTCCCATATAATTGGCCTTTCCATTTTGTTTTGGTATATGCCAGCGAGGACTCAACTAGGTGGGTTTCTTGCAGCATGGCTATGTGTATCTGGTGCCTCCTGAGGTATGTATAAATCTGTTGCCCTTTGCTTACGGATGCCATGCCCTTTACATTCCATGTAAGAATTTTATAGTGTGTGGTATAGCGCTGATTTTGGGATGCCATGGAATTTAAGTGAGTCAGTATGGGGGGGTACCGCCTGTGGTTGCGCAAACCTGAATTTCTTTGTCATTTGATACGTATACTTATCAACTAGCCTCCTAGTCACTGGAGTGTGTGACCTGCCTCTTAGGTATATATTGTGTTGTGGCGCTCTGTAAATAGTACATGTCAATACATATAACAGTAAAACATTCCATTCAACTACAACTATAAAATCTACTATACTTAGCAGCTGTAGCAGTTGCGATAAGAACAGGAAGGAAACAAAACTTGTCGGATTAGGGTAACGGTCCATATGGAGCGGGGGGTGATCCAAGACTGCGGGTGGTTGAGTGTCTTAGACCCGGCCCATTTTGCGCATGTTGGTATCCTTGCCGAGCAGGGGCGGCAGCAAGCCGACCACACGAGTTAGGGAAAGTAATTTTGTGATGACAAACTACGGAAGTATCCAGATAGGAGTAGCGGGTGAGGCGATCGCCCATCTACAGGGGAAACGATTTAACAAATGTCATCTGCTGTACGTGGAGTGAGGCTGGGGCCGCGGGCAGACTCCGCCGAGTCGGAGTTTAACTCTGGGTCAGGATCTGTTTCTGATTGCCCAGATAAGGATGTCGGTGATGCGTTGGCAAATCGCAATGTAGACTCTAGCAATAGCGATCGTTCAACTCGCGATTGTTCAGGAGTAGGTTTGTTATCATGTTTACTGCGAGGTCTGCGTTTATCCCTTGGAGGTAGGCTTTTATCATTGGGTGGTAGTGGGTCAGCTAGTCCTTTTGCGTGAAGCCTTGTCCATGCGTCTTCAGGCGTAGAGAAAAATAAAGTGCGGGTATTGTCTTGTATGCGAAGTTTAGCGGGGAACAACAGGGAGTATTTGATATTGTGCTCTCTCAAACGCTCCTTGATCCGGTAGAATGAGTTTCGTTTTTTTTGTACCTCTACTGTAAAATCCGGGTAGGCGGTTATTTGCGTGTTCTCAAAGTGCATTGGGCCTGTTTTTCGGAATAGTTGCAGTATAAGGTCTCTATCACGGTAGTTCAGTAATTTTGCTATGAGGGGACGTGGATATGCACCCGGTGGTGGAAGTCTGCCCGGGACCCTGTGGGCGCGCTCTATGGAAAAGAACTTTGGGACATTATTTTTCAATACCGATTCCGTCAGCCATTTTTCGATAAAGAGTTCTGTACTGGGGCCCTCGACGCGTTCCGGAAATCCCACGAACCGGATGTTATTTCGACGCGATCTGCCTTCGGCTTCTTCGGCTCTGCGTTGAAGTGTCTCAACTTCTGCTTTTATAGCTCCCAGCTGTGACTTAACCTCAAGCATAGATGGTGTGAGGTGCAACGTGTCTTTTTCCAGCTCAGCGACCTTTTCTGCTAGCACCTGTTGGTCCGTGCGGAGCAAGTTAACATCTTCTGTGCTTGAGCCAATCTTCGCCTCCAAGGTTGTTTTAGTATCGAGTATGGCTTGTAGCACTTTTTCGAGTTGTGCTGAGTGCGTTTGCAATGTCCCTTCCATTTTCTGAAGGGCTTGATATGTGTTTGAGGCCCCGGATGATAGAGGCGGCGTAGCAGAGTCCATGGTTCCAGGGGGCGCTCGTGGAGTCTTTGGTTTTCCCATTAGGTGGTTTTTATGCGATGCTGTTGTTGGTCTTTGGATTTAACGTTGCGTTGCTTGATTTTATCGCATTGGCTAGGTGCTTTGATGCTGGTAGCGTGATTAAAATGGTGCAGAAAGGTTTAGCTGCGCTTCAGCGCTTGAGGGTGTCAGGCGGTCCGCTCTTTTCCTACCTCACACTTACTGGTAGGTGCCTCTTGGATCAGTCGCTTCTACAGTTTGTTACTAGTTGTGTTCCTGTTGATTTCTTACATTGATATAGTATTTTCTTTTCTCTGGCCTTCCAACTTGGCTTAACATTTCTTTGTTTGCCCCTACTGTGATGGGCTGTTTTGTTCCCTCGTGGCTACAACCACAGGTGGTTAAAGCCTGGGCTAGCCTTTCAATTGCCCTTATTTCTATGTGACTGGTAGCCTCCTGGTTATTGCCCTGGTTAACTGATAGCCCACAAGTCTTGTAGAGGAGTACAGGAGAGTTATGTAGTGCCTGTGCAGCCGTCGTATCAACTGCCGGCCGCAGTACCGATGGAGCGAGGCCCCCGAGGCGAAGCAGTAGCGCAGACAAGCCGCCACTTACCGCCTACGGGGATCCCCGACCCTCCGCACGGTCGCGGCCCCAGCCGCACCTCCTTTTTGATGCAGTCAGCGCTCGGTCTCCTCCCAGTATGGTCGCGCGGCGGTAATGGCCGCCCCGAGCGCTCCGAGCGCTCCACGGATCAAAAGCGAGCCGAGCGCCCCAGGCAGCTCCCTCGCCGCTCTGCTCGCCACCGCTCCCGCCACGCTGGTTTCACGGCTGGGGGGGATGGTTCACGGCCCCGCAGCGGGTCAAGGGTCTTTGTAGAGGATTATTATTTTAGGCCGGGTCGGAGCTGCGATTTATGTGTCCGACCCGGTCGCCATCTTGGACACGCCCCAAATGAAAACTTTCTTATTCAAGTACTTTCCTTTACATGAGAATCAGAAAAACATTCTGACTAAATTTTAAACCAGTCATATAAATCCTTTTTTGAGAATGCATACTAGGACCATACAATATTGCATCTAGAAACTCTGATCTTCTACGTACTCTTAAAATGTTTCAACACAAATTGCGCATATTGTAGATTTATATATATATATATATATATAGTAAACACCATAAAAGGATTGTGCACCATGAATAACACAATATGGATTCAGGAAAAACAAATCACATAACTTGTCAACTCGAATATTACATGATAAATATCTTAGAATAGTGGCATACAATAAACAACATGAATTAAACTCGAGGAGAGAATCGTGCGTCTTACCGATTCGAGTGTCACCATGTAAAAAGCAAAGAAATGGTAGTACGCAATGAATATCAAAGTCAAATCATCAGTAAACGAATCGCGCATCTTGCTGATTCGTAAACCATGATGTAAATGCCAAGAAATAACAGCTCACAATGAATAACAAGATCAAAGTACAATGAAACGAATCGCGCGTCTTTTGCCGATTCTTAAGCCACCATGTAAATGTCAAAAAATGGTAGTGCGCAATGAACAACAAGGTTAAAGCACCATGAAATGAATCGTGCGTCTTGCCGATTTTTAAGCCACCATGCAAATGTCAAGAAAAGGTAGCGCGCAATGAATAACAAGGTTAAAGCACCATGAAACGAATCCCGCGTCTTGCTGATTCGCAAGCCACCATACAAATGTCAAGGAATGGTAGCGCGCAATGAATAACAAGATTAAATCAGCATGAAATGAATCGCGCGTCTTGACGATTCGTAAACCACCATACAAATGTCAAGAAATGGTAGCGCGCAAAGTAATCTGTTAATCATTAAAGTATTAAGCCAAGAATATGAAAGGTCTCGATAACGGCGTCGAGAGGCCAGCCCAACCACCGTCTTACTGCCCAGAACATGGATCACCAATGAAGAATGAAAGGCAGAGGCCTGGAAGATCAAATAGGCCACCGGGACAGGAGCTCAGGAAGTAGCAGCTGCTCTGCACCGGGACCTCTAAATAGTGAGCACTTGGAGCTGGGCTGGCTCCCTTTTATTGAGTCTTGGCCCAGCCCACAACCACACCCAGGCATGCTGCAGGGAAAGTCTCTGGAAGGCCCTGGAAAGGGACCACACCCTAACACACTCTGAAAGCCTGCAGCAATACATTGCAAATGAACAGTATTTGTATACACATTAAAAATAAGTCTTCAGGATTAAACTCTGCAATGCAAAAGGTTAAACAACAACATATCAGCACAATGCATAAATTACGTTGTTTTGGGAGTGCTGGGTTTTTGCATTCTAGTCGCCAATAGTGCGCGCACTGCCCTGGTGTTGACAGTACTTCCCTCTCCCAGACGGGCTCTAGGGCCTGGTTTGCCTGGATTAAGACGATGAAAGCGTCTCACAAGTACTGGAGCATGAACATCAGATGCGGAAACCCATGAGTTACTTTCAGGACCATAACATTTCCATGAGATTAAGTACCATGGATCACGCCCTCTCAGTTTAGAATCCAACACTTTCTTAACTTCGTATTCTTCTTCCCCTTGTACTAGAACAGGAGCTGGATGAGGGTGGGCCTTTTGGACTGCCTTCTTCAAGAGGGAAGTGTGGAACACTGGATGAATCTGTAAGGATCTGGGCAATTGTAATTGTAGTTTATAGGTCACCGGATTGATTTGCTGGAGGACAGTGTAAGGACCTATGAATTTGGGGTTAAACATGTGCTTCTTCTTGAAATCTATATTTTTTGTGGAAAGCCACACTTTGTCACCTGGTTGATATTGTGGCCGCTCACAATGTTTCTTGTCATAATGCCTTTTGTATTTTTGTTTGGCTTTTTCTAAATGCTGTTGAATCAGTTTCTGGGTTTGATGCAAATGCTGAATGGTTTCTGACACAGCTGGAGTAAGAGAACTTTCTTGAGGAATTGTGATGGGCAAGGTGTCAGGATGATAGCCTAATAAACCAAAAAACGGTGTAACGCCAATAGAAGTGTGGAATGAGTTATTGTAGGCTTACTCAGCTAACCAGAGCATAGATGTCCAAGAATGAAGTGCCTTTTCAGCGTAGGCACGTAGGTATTGTTTCAAAGTCTGATTTAGTCTCTTCGTTTGACCATCTGTTTGAGGATGGTGACTAGTAGATAGTGTAGATGTCACTTGGAGTGTTTTACACCATGTCTTCCAGAAATTGGATGCAAATTGCGACCCCCGATTGGAGAGGATAACTTTTGGCAGTCCATGATAACTTTTACTGACCACTCTGTTCAGTAAAATAGTTGCCAAATCACTAGAAGTGGGCAATTTCTTACAGGCAATGAAATGTCCATATTTCGTGAGACTATCTACTACCACCAGAATTACTGAATGCTGTTGAACCACTGGCAGTCCGGTAATAAAGTCTAAAGAAATGTGTTCCCATAGAAGACTTGGGGTTGGAAGTGGATGTAACAATCCTTTTGGTTCTGAATGACTTGTTTTAGTGAGAGCACAGACTTCACAGTTGTTTACCATTGCTTTTACATCTTTTGTTAGGGTAGGCCACCAAAAATAGCGTTGGATCAGTTCAAGAGTTTTAGGAGTACCTGGGTGGCCTGCCGTAGGTATAACGTGCAACCAATAAAACACTATCTTGCGAAGTTTGGTAGTGGGTTCAAACAAACGAGCTTCGTGAAAGGGTAGTCCTTGCTTGATTGACCTGATTGATTGATTGCTCTGGAGGCTTGAAATGCAGGCAATGCGGTAGACTCTTGGCGGGACAAGGCGTCAGCTTTGCGATTCTCTTTACCAGGCCGGAAGGTTACTACAAAATTCAAATTCGGCAAAAAAAAGCATCCAGCGTAATTGCCGAGGAATCAAAAGTCTGGCGGAACTCATGAATTGAAGATTACGATGATCAGTATATACTGTGACAGTGTATTTGGCACCCAACAAATGATGTCTCCATTCTTTAAAGGCGTCACGAATCACCAGAAGCTCTTTTTCAGCAATGACATAGTTCTGTTCGGCTTCGTTCAACTTCCGAGACATATAAGCTACAGGATGGAGTTGACCAGTATCTTTATTTCATTGCGATAAGACGGCTCCTATTGCTACATCTGAAGCATCAGCTTCCACTATGAAAGGTCGATTATCATCAGGATGAGTCAAGACTGTGGCAGTGGAGAAAGCTTCCTTCAAAGTAGAGAAGGCTTGGTCAGCTCCTGGGGACCATACAAACTTTTCTTTCTTTCTTAATAGTTTAGTGATTGGAGCCACTGTCTGGGAGAAATGATTTATGAACCTCCGGTAAAAATTTGCAAACCCCAGGAAACATTGTACATCAAGGACAGTCTTTGGGGTGAGCCAATCGGATACTGCTTTTACTTTCTTTTCTGCCATCACCATACCTTGAGGGGTAAGAATAACCCCTAAAAACTCAACTGTGGTAACATGAAACTCACACTTGGTTAGTTTGCAATATAAATGGTGTTTTCGAAGGGCTGCAAGAATTTTCTTGACATGTTGGACATGTTCGTTTTCATTGTCTGAGTAGATCAAAATGTCATTGATGTATACTATGGCAAATATGTTGAGGTACTCTCTAAGAACGTCATTCAAGAAAAATGTAAATGCTGCTGGAGCATTACACAGACCAAAAGGCATGACGGTGTATTAAAAAATGCCATATCTTGTCTTGAACGCTGTTTTCCATTCATCACCCTCTCTCATTCTGACCAAATGATAAGCACCTCAAAGGTCAAGCTTCATGTAGATTTTTGCTCTCTTTACTTGTTCCAATAAGACCGGAATTAGGGGTAAAGGATATTTATTCTTGATGGTGACTTTGTTCAATCCCCTATAGTCGATACAAGTTCGAAGTTCTCCATTAGCTTTTGAAACAAAAAACAAAGGCGAAGCTGCAGGAGACTTAGAGGGGCGAATGAAACCATTCTCCAAAAATTTATCTAGGTATTTTCGTAAATGTTGATTTTTATGTTCTGACAGGGCATACACACGACAGTTGGGAAGTATCGCACCTGGGGCTAGATCAATTTGACAGTCATAAGATCTATGAGGAGGTAGGGTTTCTGCTCCTTTCTCATCAAATACATCTTTGTAAGATGAATACTGTTTGGGCAGCTGAATGTCTTTCTCCGCGGCAGTAGCTATGTAAGAGTTGCAGACTTTTAGTACTTGAATCTTTTGGAGACATTGTTCTTTACATAGCGCAGATGAGAACATGAGTTTTCGTTCTGCCCAATTGATCTCTGGATTGTGATGAGTTAGCCATGGCAAGCCGAGGATAATCCCATATTGGGGAGCATGGATCACGTCAAGAATGATTTTCTCTTTATGTTTCTTTCTTTGATTCTTATCTTCACAAATCATCGACAAGGGGATAGTCTGAAGATTTACTGGACCTCCAGTCAAGAGTTTTCCATCGACTGCCTGGATGATTTCTAGGGTCTTCTTTTCAATACATGGGATCCCCCATGCACAAACCAATTGGACATCAACAAAGTTCCCAGTAGCCCCAGAATCGACTAGAGCTTTTTTGAAATAGATCTTTTTCTTGACCTGAACTCTTATTTCCAGTTTAAGATGTCTAGATTGTGAAGGGTCCACGGTGACACCCAAGAGCAACCCTTCTCTGCATCTTGGGTGTTTTAGTTTTTCCAACTCGACTGGTGCATTGGCTGCTACCTTCTGAACTGGACCTTGCTTGTTCTTTGGTTTGATTGGACAATCTTTGGCAAAATGACCCTTCCGACCAAAATAAAGACATTGTCCATTTTTTCTGCGTAAGTCCTTTTCATCTTTGGTCAAAGGTCTTCTGATGGTTCCAATTTCCATCGGTTCCGGCGTTCACTCTTTCGGAGTTTTTGAGTCTCTGTTATCATGAACACGCCATGAATATTTTTCAATCTTGTTGCGCGTTCCTTTACGTTCTGCTAAACGATGATCAAGCCTCAAGACAAGGTTTATTAATTCTTGGCAGTCTGTAGGTTTTGGGTTGATTTGCGCTAAGATATCTTTTAGTTCCTCTTTGAGTCCCTTGTAAAACAAGACTGCTTGTTTTTCTTCAGGCCAGGATGTCTCGGCAACCAGCCTGTTAAAGTTGGCTAAATACGACACTAGGTCTTGATTCCCTTGGCGTGAATCTAATAATTCACGATCTGCTGACTGTGTTACAGTTCTACAATCAAAAACTCTCTCAAACTCACAAACAAAATTTCTCCAGTTGTACAACAAGGGACTATTTTTACACACAAGAGGAATTGCCCAAGTAGCTGCATCCCCAGCCAAATATGATAACAAGAAAGCTACTTTGGACTGGGCATCGGGGAAAGAATGTGGTCTGCAGGTGAAGTGTAGTCCCACTTGAACCAGGAAAGATTGCGCTTTCAAAGCGTCACCTGAGAAACGTTCTGTGGGAGCTAAAGGAATTGCGGAAGGAACATTTAGGGATATGTTTGTTGGATTACTTCCAGAAGCCTGAGAAGAAGTACCTGGCCAGGACACACCCGTGGGACTTTGTTCCTTCTTCTCTACCTTATCTTGCAACTGACTCACTCTCTCAGCTAAGCTAGTTGTCAAATGTTTGGATGATACCACCTCTGTCTGGAGCTGGGTGATAGCCTTGACTAACTCGTCCAGCGTGGACCTGTAGTAAGAAAAAGGTTTAGAACACACAATATGAAAATTATATCTCCTGAAATCAATACTAGACTATGATTCTAAGCATAGTCGTTCTGAAAACATGAACAATCTACAAATTAAGTTTAAAATGACTAAGTTTCAAGATGGCCGGATACCTGTTAGGGAATCAAGATGGATTAAATTAAAACTTTCTTATTCAAGTACTTTCCTTTACATGAGAATCAGAAAAACATTCTGACTAAATTTTAAACCAGTCATATAAATCCTTTTTTGAGAATGCATACTAGGGCCATACAATATTGCATCTAGAAACTCTGATCTTCTGTGTACTCTTAAAATGTTACAACACAAATTGCGCACATATGGTAGATTTATATATATATATATATATATATATATATATATATATAGTAAACACCATAAAAGGATTGTGCACCATGAATAACACAATATGGATTCAGGAAAAGCAAATCACATAACTTGTCAACTCGAATATTACATGATAAATATCTTAGAATAGTGGCATACAATAAACAACATGAATTAAACTCGAGGAGTGAATCGTGCGTCTTGCCGATTCGAGTGTCACCATGAAAAAAGCCAAGAAATGGTAGTACGCAATGAATATCAAAGTCAAATCATCATTAAACGAATCGCGCGTCTTGCTGATTTGTAAACCACAATGTAAATGCCAAGAAATAACAGCTCACAATGAATAACAAGATCAAAGTACAATGAAACGAATCGCGCGTCTTGCCGATTTTGAAGCCACCATGCAAATGTCAAGAAATGGTAGCGCGCAATGAACAACAAGGTTAAAGCACCATGAAACGAATCACGCGTCTTGCTGATTCGCAAGCCACAATACAAATGTCAAGGAATAGTAGCGCGCAATGAATAACAAGATTAAATCAGCATGAAACGAATCGCGCGTCTTGCCGATTCGTAAACCACCATACAAATGTCAAGAAATGGTAGCGCGCAAAGTAATCTGTTAATCATTAAAGAATTAAGCCAAGAATATGAAAGTTCTCGATAACGGTGTCGGGAGGCCAGCCCAACCACCGTCTTACCGCCCAGAACAAGGATCACCAATGAAGAATGAAGGGCAGAGGTCTGGAAGATCAAATAGGCAACCGGGACAGGAGCTCAGGAAGTAGCTGCTGCTCTGCACCGGGACCTCTGAATAGTGAGCACTTGGGATTGGGCTGGCTCCCTTTTATAGAGTCTTGGCCCAGCCCACAACCACACCCAGGCATGCTGCAGGGAAAGTCTCTGGAAGGCCCTGGAAAGGGACCACACCCTAACACACTCTGAAAGCCTGCAGCAATACATTGCAAATGAACAGTATTTGTAAACACTTTAAAAATAAGTCTTCAGGATTAAACTCTGTAATGCAAAAGGTTAAACAACAACATATCAGCACAATGCATAAATTACGTTGTTTTGAGAGTGCTGGGTTTTTGCATTCTAGTCGCCAATAGAGCGCACACTGCCCTGGTGTTGACAAAACTACATAACCCATAGCCCCTCATGCTCTCATTCCCATCCACCAATCCCCTGCGAGCTAACCCTGCAAAAGTCCATAACGCTCTCATTACTTCCTAGTTCTTAGTAGACTTGAGTTCTTAACTGCTTATAAACTGATAATAAACATACAATATCTGATGTTTAACTGGATATCTCCAACGGACCAATGATAATCTTTCTGGACACTTGGACTACAAGAAACTTGTCCATAAGAAATTGGACACCCGTCCTCATTCCGTCTTTCGATCGGAACCTAAAACCATAAAAGGTTGCCATTAATCTGACTATTCTCAGTAACTTTAAAGATGGGAGGGTGAATTATTATACATTAGCAAACAGTTATATTTAAACATCTCAATATTTGCCAATTATACCTTAGCCGCAATTGTTGTATGTTATCCTCTTGGGATCACATAAACCAGGGTTCGATAATCCTTGCCTTCGTGTCCTTAATAGAATTGAAAATTCTTGCCACGTAAGCTAGCAAATGTTTCATTCTGTGTCAGGACCTGAGCCTCAGATTATGCTTGTTTAAAGCAGGTCAATTACTACTGATGCAACACCCACCACTGATTTATAATAGAACTGTTTCAAAGTAGAAGCAGAAGATCAATCAGCTGTTTTCATTATATCTTGTAGAGAGGTACCTAGAGCGACAGATTTTAAAGTCATCGCACCCCTGACGGAATGTGCTCGAAATACTCCAATATCAACACCAGTCTCCTTTATAGCATCTCTAACCCACCTAGCTATAGTGACTGCTGACACTGGTTTAAAAGGCTTTGGTAAAGCAATCAGTAAATGTCTGTTCAGATCATTCCTAACTGATTGAGCATTAGATCCATAAACTGTTAAAAAGTTAACCACACATAATTGTTCGTTCAGAGGTAAAGCAGGGTATACAATAGTTCAGGTAAATGTTTTTGTTCTTCTTGAAATGGAAAAAGAAACTTCTTCTGGAGTAAGCACCCTACCCTCAACATCCAACACTCTTACGTCCACCAATCTTCTTCAAGACACTAAACACAGCAACATAGCCAATTTTGCAGAAAGCTATTTCCTAGTCAGCAAATTGTTTTGGGGCCATTTCTCAAAGAGGTTTAATACCAAATTTACATCCCACAAAAAGGAATACTTCAGATGTGGGGGGATTCAAAACTCTGATCCCCTTCAATAATTTACAAATCACTGGGTGCATACCAGTGTAAGCGTTACCTACCTGAACATGACCAGCTGCAATGGCGGAATGAAAATTATTTACTGACCTGTAAAATAGTCCTTCTGATGCTTGGAGAGACAGAAAATTCACAATGTCTGTATTTTCTGCTTCCACGGGATCCACATGTCGTTCCAGGCAGCAACCCACCCAGCCTCTCCAGGCTGATGCGTATTTTTTCTTGGTGAAGGGGGCCCCTGCTTGCTTGATTAATTCTGCCGCTGTCTCTGAAATTCCTGGCAGGCACCACTGTTGCCCCCACATCATCAGGGTGAGCTGTCCCGATAGCACTAGTGGATGCAGTTCACCCAGAGGTCCCCAGATAATGTCCTGACTCAATGGAAGAAGCAGAGGACAGTCGCAAGATAATACTAACAGAATCGGAAACCAGGGTGCGCTTTCCACACCAGAGTGACTAGGATCACTTCTGCTTTCTGACACCTGACCTGAGATGCCACTCTCGGTATCATGGCGAATGGTGGAAAGGTGTAATTCAGAACCCCTGACCAGTCCTGAAGAAAAGCATCCGTTGCCATCGGCTCTGGATCCGGTCTCCAGCAGAAGAACTCCTCCAGCTGGTGATTCAGTCTATATGCAAGGTCCCCACATTTCCTGGATCATCTCGAACAAACGAGGATGCAGTTTCCAATCGCTGGAATCCCTCACATACCTGGAGTTCCAGTCTGCAATTATGTTGTATTGTCCTGAGATGTACTCTACCATGACTGTGATTTTGCGATCCAGGCAGAGATGCCAAAAGTCCTTCGCCATCTCCACTAGGAGTCTAGACCTGGTCCACCCTAGTTTGTTGGTGTATCAAACTACTGAGATGTTGTCCATCTTCAGCAGGTTGCAACACAATACCTTCATAGGGGCAGTGCTTGAAATGCAAAAGAGCCTTCTAGTAATTCCAGACAGTTGATGTTTATGTTCGATTCTTGAAGGGACCACCTGCCCCCCTTCCGTAGATGTTGAATCTTCAGTCTCTGTAAGGCTCGGTAATGAAGCGTGCCGGGAAACACTGCTTTGGATGGAAGACGCAAGCAGTCCTACCAATCTTGCCATCAGTCTCAATGACACCATTGGTCTGGACAGGGTCAGTCTCAGATCTTTCTTAATATCTCGAAATTTGGATTTGGGTAGAAGGAGTATTGCTCTGTGGGAGTCTATTAAGAATCCCAGAAACTCTATGGACTGAGATGGGACTAAACTGGATTTTTCCTTGTTGATCATAAATCCTAGATCCTGTAGAAGATTGATTTTCATCTGTAGGTGTTCGACCACCATCTCCTTCGAATGCGCCATGATAGATATGTTGTCTAAATAGACCACCGTGAGAAGCCCTTTCTCTTTCAGATATGCAGCTACCGGCTCCATGACCTTGAGAAAGCACCACGGGGCTGAGGCCAATCTAAACGGGAGCACAAGGTACTCAGACCATTGATTCCTCCATTGGAACTGTAAAAATTGTCTGTGTGGAGGGAAAATGGGGATAGTCAGATAAGCATCCTTTAAGTCCAGTCGGACCATCCAATTGTCTTCTTGAAGAAGATCTCCCAAAAGGTGGATTCCCTCCATCTTGAAGTGCCTGTAAACCATCCAGAAATTGAAATTGCTAACGTTCAAACAAGTCTGTGACTGCCTCCCTTCTTTTGCACTAGGAAAATAGTGCTGCAAAAACTGTGAGGGTGAGGGTCGCAGCGCACCAGTGCCTGTTTTCACAGCAACTCTTCTATTTTCTCATCTATAAAAGATGCCTCTTGTTGGGAAGAATTCGGAGGTATTGGGGGTTCCTGCTGTGAGGTCTGGTAAAATTCTTTCTGAGACCCCTGGATTGTCTGAAGGACCCACGCATCTTTTGTCAATGACTTCCAACTGTGTATAAACAATCTGACCCTGCCCCCCAAAGGAACTCTGGATAGGTCGTAGACTTTTACTTGAAGAGGAACCGGTGTGGTAGTATCCCCTCAAGCCCCTGTTGTATTTTGAGTTGTTGTAGCGGGCTCGAGAGGAAAAGAAGGTTCTACCTCTAGTAGAGTCCTGAACTCTTCCTCTTGGCATCCATACGCTCCTCTTTGGGTGCCTTGCCAAGACTGACAGCCTGGCAAGCGGCTTCCAATCTCACCCGGCCCTGGTAAAAAGGTTCAGCTGGAAAACTTTCTGAAGGGAAGTTTGGGCCTTGTCTAAGGCGGTAAAGGTGTTGACATACTTCCCTATGTCCTTGACAAAATTTCCATCGAATAGCAGGCTGTCAGCCAAAGGGCATGCTTCTGCTGGTGCTAGTTCTGTTAGTTTGGGGTCTATTCTCATGAGGATGGACTTCCGCCGTTCAGTCGAGATCGTACAATTGGCGGTGCAAAGGAGACAAATTGCGCATTTGGTCCATCCCGCCAAGATTTCTGGATCAATAGGTTCACCTTTTTCCTTGGCGTTCAGGGTTGTCTCTAAAATGTTTGCGAAGGGGCCCACAGCATCCAACAACTTATCTTGGTATGCTCTCCATGCCCTGTTGATGCCTTTTTTAGGGTCCTTAGCATACTTGTTTAGGAATGTAGTAATAGACGGGTCTACTTCTGCCAGGTTTGCAACCTTGTCTGGCAGGTCCGGTCTGGAGCATTCCACCTTAAGGCGATTGCGTACACCTTTATCGAATGGTTTACGCAATGTGCCACGCCTCCGCCCTACACTGGACCGACCACAGCTGCGTCCACTTCACATTCCGACGCGAGACCCGCCACCTCCGCACCCAACCCATCCCTCGTCGACAGTGGAACAAGATCCCCGAAGAGCAACTCTTCTCTGCACTCGCCGCCAACCAACCCACCCTCACCACCGACCCCAACGACGCAGCCCCTCAACCTCACAAACTGGATCTCCAACTGCGCAGACATCCTTGCCCCCCTCAAACGCACGCATCGACAGACCAACACCAAAAAACCTCTCTGGTTCTCTGACACCCTCAAAGAATCAAAGAAATCTTGTCGCGCCCTTGAGAAAGCCTGGCGCAAGGACCGCACCGCTGACAACATGACCGCCCTCAAGAACGCTACCCGCGAACACCACCACCTGATCCGCGCCGCCAAAAGGAACTTTTTCACCGACAGACTGGACAAAAACAGACACAACAGCAGAGAACTCTTCAGCATCGTCAAGGAGTTCTCCAACCCCAGCGCCAACGCCAACGCCGTCACGCCCTCACAGGATCTGTGCAAATCCCTTGCCACTTTCTTCCATCGCAAGATTAGCGACCTCCACGACAGCTTCGGACACCAGACCCAACCAAACACCACCGAACCGGCATCCACGGCCATCACCCTCATCAACTGGTCCTTCATCAACACGGAAGAAACCAAATCCATCATGAACTCTATCCACTCCGGCGCCCCTTCGGACCCCTGCCCGCACTTCATCTTTAACAAAGCCAACGACATCATCGCCCTGCACCTCCAGACCGTCATCAACTCCTCTTTTTCTTCTGCTACCTACCCCGAATGCTGGAAACACGCCGAAGTCAACGCTCTACTAAAGAAACCTACGGCTGACCCGAGCGACCTGAAAAACTTCCGCCTCATCGCTCTTCTACCTTTCCCAGCCAAAGTAATAGAGAAGACCGTCAACAAACAGCTGACCAACTTCCTGGAAGACAACAACCTGCTCGACCCCTCACAAACCGGATTCCGAACCAACCACAGCACTGAAACCGCCCTCATCTCAGTCACTGACGACATCAGAACCCTGATGGACAACGGTGAAACAGTCGCCCTCATTCTGCTCGACCTCTCGGCTGCCTTTGACACCATCTGTCACCGCACCCTAATCACCCGCCTCCGCTCCACTGGAATCCAAGGCCAGGCCCTGGACTGGATCGCCTCCTTCCTCTCTAACCGTTCCCAAAGAGTTTACCTCCCTCCGTTTCGCTCTGAACCCACCAAGATCATCTGCGGCGTACCCCAAGGCTCATCACTCAGCCCGACACTCTTCAATGTCTACATGAGCCCCCTCGCCAACATCGTACGCAAGCACGACATCATCATCACCTCCTACGCCGACGACACCCAACTTATACTCTCCCTCACCAAGGACCCCGCCAGCGCCAAGACCAACCTACAAGAGGGTATGAAGGACGTCGCAGATTGGATGAGGCTCAGCCGCCTAAAGCTGAACTCGGAAAAAACGGAAGTCCTCATCCTCGGCAACACCCCGTCCGCCTGGTACGACTCCTGGTGGCCCACTGCCCTCGGCACCGCACCGACCCCCACAGACCACGCCCGCAACCTCGGCTTCATCTTGGACCCTCTTCTCACCATGACCAAGCAAGTCAACGCCGTGTCCTCCGCCTGCTTCCTCACCCTCCGCATGCTCCGCAAGATCTTCCGCTGGATCCCCGCCGACACCAGAAAAACCGTGACCCACGCCCTCGTCACGAGCTGCCTGGACTACGGCAACACCCTCTACGCCGGGACCACAGCCAAACTCCAAAACCGCCTGCAACGCATTCAAAACGCCTCGGCCCGCCTCATCCTCGACATTCCCCGCAGCAGCCACATCTCCGCACACCTGAGACACCTGCATTGGCTCTCAGTCAGCAAAAGGATTACCTTCCGACTTCTCACCCACGCACACAAAGCCCTCCACGACAAGGGACCGGAATACCTCAACAGATGCCTCAGCTTCTACATCCCCACCCGCCTCCTCCCCTCCTCTGGCCTCGCACTCGCTGCTGTCCCTCGCATCCGCCGCTCCACGGCGGGTGGGAGATCTTTCTCCTTCCTGGCGGCCAAGACCTGGAACTCCCTTCCCACCAGCCTCAGGACCACCCAGGACCACTCCGCTTTCTGGAGACTCCTAAAGACCTGGCTGTTCGCGCAGCGATAACCCCCCCTTTTTTCCCCTAGCGCCTTGAGACCCGCACGGGTGAGTAGCGCGCTTTATAAATGTTAATGATTTGATTTGAATGTGCGATGCAGATAATCAGCCACTGCTTGCTCTGGGCCCAGTCTGAGGATCTAGGGTGGACCATGACCTCCGGATCAAAGTTAAAAGGTGTAGAAGGAGATGGGGCATGGGTCGATGAGGATTTCTTCTTGTTTTTATGTCAAAGGGATTGTTCCGCCTCAGAAATCCCTGATCCTGGATCCTCAGGATCAGAGTCAGAAGATGAGGGGAATGACTGCGCTTGGTCTTGGGTGTCTAGGGACAATAGGTTCGCCGCATCCAGCCAGAGTTTTGCTTTATCTTTGTGTTTGCTAGTTGCCTCAGAAGGCCCTTCTGTCAAATTTGAGGAGGGAGGAATGCTGCCTCCTTGCCCTTTGACGAACAATTGCAGTTGGGCAGTGATGGGACGCAATGTTGCCACCAAGGCCTTATTTATGGAATGTTGGACAGAGGTGTCAAAAGCCTGAAATGCATTGTCTGCATTTTGTCCATGATCCTCCTGGTTAAACTCCTAGTAATATTCTGCCCCTTCAAAATATTCCCTCTCTGCCATTTAGTTGAAATGGCTAAGGTTGGGGGGAGCTGCCCCAAAGTGTAAAGAATCAGGTGGGAGAAGTAGAGAGCAGGCTTAACACACTGCTTGACTAAGTAAGCTCCTCAGGAAAACCTGTAATGTTATTATTACAGCCCATGCCTACTCTGGGGTCGTGGACGTCAAATGGAGCCTTATAACTAATACAGTGTGCACCCCGCTCAAAATAATTAATATATGACAAAACTGCTCAATTTTTATCAAAATATCGGAGGGTTTGCTAGCCTGATTGTTGCAGCCTTTGCCGAAGGCGTCCGATCTGCGCTCTGCTGTCAGTTTCACAGCGTGTGTTGCCTAGCAACGAAGTACAGGCTGTCAAACTGAAGTTGGATGCCCGCATAGCCCAATCCTACCAAAATGTAGCCGAATTAGGCTTCGCGCGTGGTCCGAGGCTCATAATCAGGCCGGACGAGGGAACGCACTGATGCAGTTGCAAAACTGCTGCGAAGCTCACGCGAGCGTCGCTGAATGCGGGGACAAGAAATAATGAAGTCACGGAGAGCGTGAATCCCAAGTGCGTCGACTCACTGCTTCGTCAATCCTGCGTGTGGAAACCAGGGGGCACTATGCAGTACTCACAAGGTGTAAGCAATCAAACTCCTGTGACGCACTCACACAGGTTAAGGTTTTGCATACAAGTCTCGAAGTAATGTAAGAATTATAAATCATACTTATCTTTGGCATGAGCAGCAAAGAAAGAGGAAGTTATGAGAGCATTATGCACTCTTAAAGAGTTAGCTCGCAGGGGATTGGTGGATGAGAATGAGAGCATGATCGGTTATGTAGTTTATTGTTACTTGTTAACGTGATTTGTTAAAAATAATTCTATTGGCTGCTGTATTATGAGTAGTAAAGAGAGAGAAGCATAATCTGAGCTTCAGGTCCGAACATAGGATTCTCTCTCCTTCCCAGCTTTTTCTCCAGGTCCCCAAAACCAGGGTTTGGAGGGTGGATGCTCTGTCCCTTCCCTTCCCTGGCCTCCTGTTTTCCTTTTCTCCATTCCCTTTTCTGCCCAAGCTCTTGGCCAGGCTTCAAAGGGAGCTGTTGTCCCTCATTTTGGTGGCCCAGTTTTGGCCTTGGATGGGTGATGTCCTCTGTTGCAGTCAATGTCTATGGCACCAGAATGGGTTATGCCATTCCACCCATGTCCCTTCCGCACACCAATACTTCCACCTACCATTTGTCAATGGATGTGTCTGACTGTTTGGCTCTCCTCTCCTGTGGTGGCTTCCATTGGTCAATGGTGTGCAACTCACTCTTTGGATCCTGTCTCTTGTCCTGCTTCAGGGGTTTTTCAATTTTTAGAGGATGGGTTTCAGAAGGGTCTGGTAGTGGCTACTTTAAAAGTCCAGTGGGCTGCTATTAGGGCCCTTTGTTCCCTGTTCGCTATGCCTGAAATTCTGTCTTTGGGTTCCCGTCTTTTTAAGGGTCTTTCTTTGTTGAAATCTCTGGTTCGGTCTGTGGTTTCTGCATGGGATCTGCCTTTGGTACTTCAGGCCCTTCAGTCTGATCCTTTTGAGCCTCTGGATGGCGTGGATTTGAAATATATTTCTTTAAAGGTGCTCTTCCTGGTTGCCATCACCTCAGCTTGTCGCTTGGATGAGCTGGCCTCTTTGTCTATCAGGCACCCCTATTTGCAATTTTTTTTTGATAGGTTGGTTTTGCGTTTGGGTCCTGGCTTTGTTCTCAAGGTGGTCTCCTCTTTTCACCAGTGCCAGGATATCACTCCACAGCCTGCTACTCCTGAGGAAGAATCCATCCAAACTTTGGATGTGATCAGGACTGTGTCTGTTTATCTCTCTCACACTCAGGAATTTCACCAATGTGAGAATTTGTTTGTGAATTTTGGTGTCTTCCGTCATGGACTGAAACCACTACTCCTACTTTGAGTCATTGGATTCGCTTTTTGATTTCCCTGGCTTATGCTTCTCAACAGATCCCTCTGCCTTGTGGTATCCAGGGGTGTTCTACGAGAGGCATGGCTGCTTCCTAGGTGGAATCTCAGGGCATTTCCATTCTGGACATTTGTTGAGCAGCCCCTTGGCCACTCCCTCTGATTCTGTGTTCCTTTTTAGGTTGGATGTCCTTGGCTCCCTGGTGTTGGCTGCTGTTGTTCCATGAATAATCTGGTCAACTGTTTACTGCCCTTCTGGTTTGCATTAAAGATGTTCTGCATTATCCAATAATTTGTGCCTGTTTCTTTTTGGAGCCAAGTTGTTCTGTTTTTGGCTTTGGTATATCCTCATTGAAGTAAGTTTTAAGATGCGAAATAGGGTTGAGGAGGTAATGAATTTATTACTTACCAGTAATTCTCATTACTCTGAATACCCTGTATCTCGTACCAATACTTACCTCCAGTCCCCCCTTCCTTCATGTTTAACAACCTGACTCCTATTCAGTTCTTTTGCTTTGGGATGTTCAAGTCATTTTCTGGGCTCCTTGCTCTTATATTGGTAGGGGGTACTTGGAGGATAGGAGGGGGAGGTGGGAGCTGAGGGTTAAGTGGAAGTTTTTGATTGGATCTTGCTGTAACATGTGGGCCTGGGTGGAGGTAAAACACCTCATTGAAGTAAGTATTGGTATGAGAAACAGGGTATTCAGAGTAATGAGAATTACCGGTAAGTAATGAATTCATTACTTGCTTGTCTTCACAGCACAGTTGCACAATTAGCAGTCGGTTCTCCCAACGAGGATGTCACTCAAAGTCATTTTGCATCTCAGCTGTGAGGCATGGGACTGCAGGACGCAGCGTGTTCTCCCTGCTATTTCAGCCTTATTGTGATGATGCTGTACATTACATTCACAGTGACTTTTAGGCTATTCACTTATTGCTCATGTGAAACCCAGGATTCTAAACCAGGCCCAGATCAAGTAATTTTTACCTGGATGGGCCACAGGTGCATTTGGGTGGGTCAATGCGGCCCAATTTGTGTAAATTCTGGAGGTAGTCTATAAGCCCTAGGTTTAGATCATGCCTTCTTCATACAGAGCATAGATAGTGTTATTTTAGAGTAAGAGCTGATGTCCATACTCGTCAGCCTGAACCTTCATAATTTCCAGGAGGCCAGTTTTCAACACCAGCACCTGGATACCAAGCTGATTGTAGTAATAGTGCAGGCTTAAGGAGATCCCTAGTATCACACCCAAGCCTTGACATCCTCAAAGTATGAAGACCTCTATTTATTACTTGCAGTTTTCCAAACACTTATTTCTTTGAGATTGAGAGTGGTTCTAGATGCCAAATACTGGGTGTTCTGCAGCCTTCTGATGAGATATTCCTGGCATAGAGCGTTTTCTTGTAGTCTACTTTGCTGGTGATGTGAGTATGGATGATGGTTTTCCGAGTATTGACTGGGAGCCATTTGAAAATCTTGC
The DNA here is from genome assembly GCF_031143425.1 of Pleurodeles waltl. Taxonomy (NCBI): domain Eukaryota; kingdom Metazoa; phylum Chordata; class Amphibia; order Caudata; family Salamandridae; genus Pleurodeles; species Pleurodeles waltl. The sequence goes on from NW_027150031.1 coordinate 115,888, forward strand.
TCAGCATCTTCAGGGTGTGGAAGGCAGTGATGGTTTTGACTTGGGCTGTGCTGTCAAGTTTGCAGTCAATGATGATCCTAAGGCCTTTGGTGGGGGTGGTGGCAGTAGATCCTAACTCGCTTCACCCATTCGCTACAGTCGCACGGAGAGGGACTCTCCCCAAAGTTCACAACTTCAGTCTTCTTGGTGTATTTATTAAATGTGCACTTAGTATTTCTAAACTTAACATCTTATATTAACTACTGGTAAAATGGCTTCTGAATATCCTTTAGCTTTTTATTGAGGAAGAGGATTTCAAGGGACACTTTAAAATGTCTTCATGCACTCTTTCGTGTACCAGGCTGTGTTTTCCTCAATATTGAGGATTTGTTTAAAAATGTTTTGAACATGAATGCTAGAATGGCCCATCCTGCAAGAAATGCAAGGCCTCACTGGTGGCCTCAAGGTTGTTGACTTTTAAATACCCTTCATCTTCTGATTTGGGCAAGCTGGCCAATAACATTAATGACTCTATTAATCAGGGTGTGGGATTCTACTAATCAATTGATCTTTTTCAGTGGGCAAAGGTTCCTCTTACATGGTTGAGGGCTTCGCTCGTGTGCCTCCCACTTGGCAGGCTATTAAAACTAGCAGTTTACATTCTCTTTAACTCAGAATATCATCTATAAGATTCATGAACTGGATGATGACAACTTTAACCAATACACCATGATGATGCCTCAGGGAACAATGGTGATGTTTCTAATTTCTGTTTTGAACCATTACAAAAGAAATGTAAAATTTCACCTTCATCTTTGATGTCGGGAGACCTGAAACAAAATATTCTGTTAGTTGCTGTGGGACAAACTATATTGGACCCTAAGTTAATACACTGTCCTGATTCCACTGAATGGTTCCATTCAGAGCATGTTGGCCAGTACATTTCTAGTAGGTTATGTTTGTCTTTAGATAAACAAACCAGGTCCAGATTAAATTGTGAATGTCTCCACTCTAGTATGCCTAAAAGTATTTCACCCACCCAAATAAAGAATCCAAATATGTTAATATTTTTCTCCAAGATTGGCAAATATCGCAGGAAATGGGTCAACAAAGTTTGGTTAATATGCCACAATAAATAATTTCATTTGGTTAGACCTGTAACCCATATTTTGGACATTGTTGAGGTGGTTAGACTAGAGGACTCCTCTATTGATTTAGATGGCCTTTCTAAATGGACTCAAAGGGTTCTTTGCTTACTAGGGTTTGTCATTACAGCCATGTCCTACAAGTGCAGATAAGGTCTTCTTTTGACAGATGATTCTCAATTTGGAATATGGCAGCTATAGATGTAGGCATTCAGCAGATGGAATGTTCTTCAGAGATTCATTCATCAAGGAACTACTTTTGCTTCATTGGATAAGGCCCAGCAGTCTTTGAAATTCTCTCCTCAAGGGTGCTGGAACTTTAGATACCGTGGGTCACATACACAAAGAGAAGCTAATCCAAATGCTAAGCTTAATTTCTGGCCATTCAAAATTGTGCACTATCACAGCAGATACTTGGGTCTTGATTATGGTTCAGTGAAATTTCATAGAGCTTTATGCAACTCCTTTTCTAGGCCGTTTCCCTCAGCCTATAGCTATATACCAAGATCTACCAGATCTTGTGTCTCAAAAAGTAGAGCCTCTTTCCCAAAAAGTGGCAATTAAAGAAATTATGCTATATTGATCAGGTTTTCTAAGCACTATTTTTCTTGTTTAGAAGAACAAACAATGCGCCCAGTGTTGAACATCAGATATTTCAACCATTTTTAACCGTTTTGTCATCTGCCATTATTTCAAGATGGAGACTGTAATTCACCTAATGAAGTTCCTGCTAGAAGGCGTCTGAGTGGTCTGTCTAGGTCTTCAGGATGCTTATCTTATTGCCCCAGTCCATTCAACAAGTGGATTCAGTGCTCAGATTCAAGTGAACATGAATAATAATCTATTTAAATGCCATATTGATTATGGCATACAGCCACTTGTTTCTTTGTCAACAGGTAAATTCTGCTTCCAGCCTTCTTTAAACCTGAGCTTTGTGCTGATTTTGGAAAAGTCCATTGTAACTCCGTCAACACAGATGAGTTTCTGAAATTCCTAATAAATTCAGTAGAGTCTATTCTTCAGTTTCCTCAATCCAAATTCAATGTCCTAAAAGACCAGATTGATCATGTTCTTGAAAAGTCTTTGAATTCCCTTAGAGTTGTAGAGGTAATAGTGGGTCTTCTAACCTCCTCAAAACAAGCCTTTTTTCCAGGCCTTATGCATTATTCAGCTCTGCAGAGATTGAAAATCAGTTGTCATCATAAAGGTCTGGCTTACTTGGATTTAAATGCTCCAGTCCCAGACTCTTGATTAGAATTCTAATATAGCCTTAGAACCCGCCGTAGCGGGCTCTACCGGCTATTAAAGGCCCGCTCCTGCGTTAAATGCCCAAGCCGAAGGCATATGTCTTTATGCAGTGGTTTCTGAGTGATGCAGGCCAGTTTGAATGTGCACCTAGCTTCGAGGGGTAGCAAAGCCAACAGGATCAGAATGAGAGACATTTGGTTGACTTTTCATATTTTCTGGGAGCGTTCTGGCAGCACCGTGGTGTGCTGCTTTGAGACAACCTAGGTAGATTTGGGGGATCAGAACTAGAATGAAGTTACTATAGAGTCGTCTAGGTAACATTAGGACTGAATGACATGTTTGAAATGCATCACTGGGATGTATTGAGAGCAACCCCACTGACCTTGTCAGTGAACTGCTCTGCCTCCCTGCAGCTCATCCATCAAGAGCAGCCTGTGTCTGACCTCAGTCAGGAGTTTGATGCCTTCCGCCATCCGCAGGCTCCTGCCTGCGCCTCATCCCTGGTGTCTAATGGGAGAGCTCTGCTCTTCTACTAGGCTGCCGCTTTGTGCATTTTTTTTATTTTCTGAGCTTTTCTATCTTTCTCCTCCTTCACTCTTATTTCTCTCTTTTTTTGCACTTTTCTCATTTTTCGCTTCCCCCTCCCCGCTGCTGCTACCCCTGTAGCCCGACCCTCTTTTTCGCACCATTTTCCCCCTCCCCCTCCTGCCTCCCTGTTGTCCTTTCCTTCCCCCTCTCCCTACTTAATGGCGGCCCCACCTAAGGCAAGCCCGTCTGCGCCCGTCCGCGACCCGACCGCAACCAGCACCAGGACCGCTGGACCTCCTGCCTCTACACGCCAGCCGCACTCCACGCACTCAACCCAGGACACAACAACAAATGCAAGCTTTCATCTCCAACGGACACCCACGGACCTTACAGCTGCCTCCGCTGCCGCCATCCTTTACCACTGTCAAGACCTTGGAAGCGGCACAATCCACCCGCAACAACACACTGACACCAAAGACCCTGAAATGCATCCTCCTCAACATCTGCTCCCTCCATAAACACACCACCAACATCTGGGACCTCCTTGACAGCACCCCCCCGGTCATCGCTTTCCTCACCGAGACCTGGACCAACACCACCTCAGGCCCAGACATCACCATCGCCATTCCCCAAGGATACAAGATGACTTGGAAGGACCGCCCCAGCTGCCCCGGGGGGGCAGGGGAATCTCCATTGCCCACAATTCCAACATCCGTCTGAGCACACACGCCGAAGACCCCACAAGCCTGATGGAGCACCTTCAATTCAAACTACAGACCAGCCCAACATCCACCCTCAGATCAACCCTCATCTACCGTCCACCGGTACTCCACGCACCCTTCTCCGAATTCATCATGGACTGCATCACCGCACAAGCCATCGCAGCCACCAACTACACCCTGCTAGGAGACCTCAACTTCCACCTTGACAACCTACAAGACTTCAACACCACATCCCTCCTAGACATCCTCCACAGCATAGGGTTCCGACAGATCGTGATGGAACCAATGCACTCAGCAGGACACACCATCTTCACAACAGAAACATCAGTCACCTTCAGCCACACCTCTGAACTTCCAAGGACAGACCACTGATGCATCCACTTCACCTTCAACACACTGACCGTCCTCAGACCCCAGCACCAACCATCTCACAGAAGCTGGGCAAGAATCACAGATGACCAGCTTACCACCACCCTTGCCAACTCCGCACCCTCCATCAAACACAACGATGACCCGAACACGGCAGCACGCACCTTTCACAAATGGATCGCCAACTGCACCAACAACATAGCCCCCTCAAGGAAAACAACAGCACCCACTCCAAGAAAACCAGCTGGCTCACCACAGAACTCAGGGAATCCAGAAGCACTTGTTGTCACCTTGAGAAAATCTGGAGAAACACCAAATCCACAGAAGCCCAAAACAACTTTAGAGCTGCCACCACCGCACACCACCAACTCATCAGAAGCACCAAAAGAAAAGCAATACAAGACAGAATTTCCTTACACGCACACAACATCAGGGAACTCTTCAGCATCATCAAGGGGCTCGCCCATCCTAACAGTGAAACAAGTCATCCCACTCTCACATAACCTCTGCGACAGACTCAACACCTACTTCCACCACAAGATCAAGACCATCTATGACAGCTTCAACGAGGACAACCTACGTGCAGAACCCCCTCCACAGGAACCCGAAACCAAAAAACCAACGATCACCAACTGGACCCCCCTCACCACCGAAGCCACTCTGAAGACGAGGAAGTCCATACACTCCAGGGCCCCACTGACCCATGCCCCCAGCACATCTTCAACAGAGCTGCTGAAATCATCACCCCCAAGCTCCGCCTCACCATCAACCACTCCCTAGCTGACGCCTCCTTCCCTGACGACTGGAAACACGCCGAGATCAACCCCTCTGTAGTGTGTGAAATGCTGTGCACTGATGGAGCTGCACTCAAGGTCCCAGTAATGCAGCAGAGATTACTGACTGCAAGAACAGAGGTGCTCTGGCAGATAGCATGTGTGGAGTTCCTGGCACTGGCATCGCTGCGGGCTTGGAGTGTGTGAACTGTTGTGCACTGATGGAGCTGCGCCTGAGTTCCCAGTATTGGAGCAGCAGAGACTACTGACTGCAAGAACTGAGGAGCTGCGGCAGACAGTGTGTGTGGGGTTCCTGGCACTGGCACGGCTGAGGGATTGGACTGTGTGAAGCGCAGTGCACTGATGGAGCTGCACCCAAGGTCCAAGTACTAGAGCAGCAGAGTGTACTGAATAGAAGAACTGAGGTGCTCTGGCAGACATTGTGTATTGGGTTCATGGCAGTGGCATGGCTAGGGGCTTGTTGTGTGTGAAGTAAGGAGCACTGATGGAGCTGCACCGAGGACCCAGAACTGGAACAGAAGAGTGTACTGACTGGAAGAACTGAGGTGCTCTGGCAAAAAGCATGTGTGAGGTTCCTGGCACTGGCACGGTGGAGGGTTTGGAGGTTGTGAACTGCGGTGCAATGATGTAGCTGCACCCGAGGGCCTAGTACTGGATCAGCAGAGTGTGATGACTGGAAGAACTGAGGTGTCCAGACAGACAGCATCTGTTGGGTTGATTTCACTGGCACAGCTGAAGGCTTGGAGTGATGACCTCTGATGCACTGATGGTGCTGCACCTGAGGTCCCAGTACTGGAGCAGGAGAGTGTACTGAATGCAAAAACTGAGGTGCTCTGGCAGACAGCTTGTGTGGGGTTTCTGGCACTGGCATGGCGGAGGGCTTGGAGTGTGTGAGCTGCGGCCCACTAATGGAGCTGCACCCAAGATCCCAGTATTGGAGTAACAGAGTGCACTGACTGCAAGAACTGAGGTGCTGTGGCAGTCACTCTGTGTGGGGCTCCTGGCACTGGCATCGCTGAGGGACTAGAGTGTGAGAACTGTGGTGAACTGATGGAGCTGCACCCAAGATCCCAGTACTAGAGCAGCAGAGTTTACTGAGGTGCCTTGACAGACACCGTGTGTGGGGTTCGTGGTACTTGCATCACTGTGGGCTTGGAGTGAGTGAACTGTGGTCAACTGATGGAGCTACACCTGAGTTTACAGTACTGGAGCAGGAAGTGCACTGACTGCAAGAACTGAGGTGCTCTGGCAGGCAGTGTGTGTGGAGTGCCTGGCACTGGCACGGCTGAGGGATTGGACTGTGTGAACTGCGGTGCACTGATGGAGCTCCACCCGAGGTCCCAGTACTACAGCAGCAGAGTTTACTGAATGGAAAAACTGATGTGCTCTGGCAAACAGCATGTTTGAGGTCGTGGCACTGGCACGGTTGATGGTTTGGATTGTGGGAACTGTGGTGCACTGATGGAGCTCCAAGTGAGGTCCCAGTACTGGTGAAGCAGAGAGTGCTGGCTGCAAAAAGTGAGGTGCTCTGGCACACAGCGTGTGTGGGGTTCCTGGCACTGGCACAGTTGATGGCTTGAGTGTGTGAACTGCGGTGCACTGATGGACCTGCACCCGCAGTCCCAGTACTGGAGAAGCAGAGTGCACTGACTGAAAAAACTGAGGTGGTCTGGCACACAACGTGTGTGGAGCTCCTAGCACTGGACAGCTCCTGGCACTGGCACAGCTGAGGGCTTGGAGGTGTGAAGTGCGGTGCACTGACTGAGTTGCACTGGAGATCTCAGTATTGGAGCACCAGAGTGTATTGACTGCAAGAACTGACATGCTGTGGCAGACAGTGTGTGTAGGGTTCCTGGCACTGGCACCACTGAGGGTTTGGAGTGTGTGAACTGTGATACACTGATGGAGCTGCACCCGAGGTCCCAGTACTAGAGCAGCATAGCGTACTAACTTCAAGAACTGAGGTGCTCTGGTGAACAGCGTGCATAGGTTCCTGGCACTGGCACGGCTGAGGGCTTTGCATGTGTGAATTGTGGTGCACTGACGGAGCTATGCCCGAGGTTCCAGTACTGGAGCAGCAGAGTGTACTGACTGCAAGAACTGAGATTCTCTGACACACATCATGCATGATGGACTTGTGGACATGGGGGACCGTCCAGGCACATCTGGGCAACCTGGTCAGATGGCAACAGTGAGTCTCACTGTGCCCATAACAACGACTTCCAGCCCTGTTGCATTAATGTCACAGCAACAACACTCCCCCAACCTATGTTCCTAACACAGTTTCAACAATCTTGTGCCCCCCCAGTCCTGGATTCTGAGGTGCAACCCAACACTTCTGACACTGAGGGTGCAGGACTGGTTTGGAGGGGGCACCTTGTGCAAAGCGCACAGGCTTGTGCGGGTATGGTGCGTGGGAGTGATGCTGTGAGCCAGCAGACTGAGACCACTCAGCCTGCTGTTGACCAAGATACCATCAGCCACATCTTAGGGGTCTGTTAGGAGTCCCAAGACGTGATGGGCCGGTTTTTAACTGAAATGAAGCAGCTGCAGAAGTACGTGATCCAAAAATTAGATTACCACAATTCCATCATGGGCACCCTAATAGGGGTGCTGAGGGACACCCACACAGCCCTGAGCAGGCTTTTCCACCACCATTCACTGATTTTTGTGGGTTAACTACAGCAGGCCCGAGTATATCTGTGGCAGCCACAGTAAGGGAGGCACTACTAGAGGCACAACCACCCTCAGACCCCCCAGCCTCTGCAGCAGCTGATCTCCCCCCCTCGCAATGGGGGATGTCCATCCTAGAATCCAGGAGATGTGGATGGCAAGACACCCACCACTGCCAGCAAGAAACCTCTTCCTTAATATCCTCCTTTGTGTGTGACACATACACTCTGCGGACTGATCCTGAACCACATTCCAGTTCCAATGGGAGGAGTAGTTTAGACATTGGACTTCCAATGATATGGCTCAACCCCAATGGTTTTATTCACCATGACTGACCCTTCCACTTCACAGGTTTGTTTCTTTCTGTCCCAAATTTATTTTCTGTATTAGCATTGTAATAAATGCTCCCATCACAAACTCATTGACTGCTGCCTTACATTTCTAAATTAGCTATGTAGATATGTAAGACAGTGTGAACCATACAAAGAAGATACAAACTACTTATGCAAGCAGGGATATGTTGCATGTACAGTGTCCAGCTCAGGATTATCACCAATCACACCAACCCATACATCCAAGTGTCTTGTTTCAGAAGAGATTTTGTCCCTCATTATGAACACGGCGGTAAACACCGCACCGTCGGTGGTGGCGGTAACAACCACCAACAGATGTGCGGTCCGAACCGCAAAATAATGAACTAACTGAAACACAGGCATTCTGAAATCCACTCACCACCAGCAGAGGATTTCCGACAACGACGGGAGAGCCCGCCCACAGGCCGACGGAAAGGCCTTACCTGCCCATCAAATAATGAAGCACTAGACCGCCGCCAGTTCCGGGGCAGGCACCACCGCCACGCAAAGCCAGATGGAAATTAAACAATTATAAGGAAACACTCACCGGAGGCCCACACAACACGGCGAAGCAGACATGGAGAGATTGTTGCAGATCATGCCAGCCCTACTCCTTGCCATATACCTCCACGACTGAGACCGCCGACGAAGATGACGACGGTAAGTACCGCAACCTACTAAACAAGGGAAGAAAGGGCTCAGTTACATACCCACCCACTCCACCCAGCCTGCAACGCTCCCACAACCCTTCACAGCAGCACATGCCATACACCTCACAGCAAGAGGTACTTACCCGACACAAGGCAAATCCAACCTGCCCAAAGTACATACATGTGCCCCACACCCACAAATAATGTAACGAGAGACCACGGATCCAGAGTGTGCCGAAAACAACACAGGCCACATATAAACCTTTATTATGCTCACTGAGCAACAGAAGTGCATAGAAGGCCAATGGCCAGTCCATATGGAAAGAGGTCCGATGGGCCACAATGGCCCCACCTTGACTCCCACAAGTGCTATGGTACTCCACCTCATAGGGGCAACACTGGGGCATCCAGGTACCTCAGGGAACAGGGGTAGGGGGTGGTAGTGGAAGGGATTTATGACTGAGGGGGCTTAGATTTACGTTTGGAAGATGGAGGGGGTTTGGGTTTGCCCTTGGAAGGTGGGGGAGTGGGCTAGTACCGGGGCATGGCAGATGGACCTGGTTCAGCACAGGCTTCTTCCTCTCTAGGGAAGGGGAACGGGAATGGAAAGGGCAGACAGGGGCGGGCTGTGACGTGGGAGGAGTGGAAAGGTCAAGGAGGTGAGCACATTTAGGGGCGAGATGGGGTGGGCCAGTGGGTTGGAATAGGTCAACACATGAGACGAAAAGTTTCTTAGGTGCAATTGGGGTGGACCTAGAGGAAGGCGTGGGAGTGGAGGTAGAGGGAGTTGTCGTGACAGGTGTAGGTGTGATTGAATTGGCTGCAGGTGACTGGACAGTATGCTGAGGTGTGGTGGATGAGTGATGGGTGTGTGTTTTGGTGCGTTTGAGTGTCTTTTGAGGAGGGGGGTGGACACAGTGGGACAAGACAGGCTGCCAGTGTAAATAGATGTTGTCTGGGTGTCTGCAAGTCTGGTGAGTGTGCTGCATGTGTTAACTAAAGTCGTTGTGGTGAGTGCAGGTGTGGTGTCTGGGGTGCATGAATGGATGTGTTCTATTGTGGTGACTGCAGGAACAAGGTCAGCAACATTGAATGAGAGTGCAGTGCCTGTGGGTGTGCATGTACATGGGGCAGACAGGGATGCAGAAGAGGTGGACACACTGGGGGAAGTGGATGTTGGTGTGTGTGCATGTGTATGATGGCTGTGTGTATGCTTGTGGTGGGAGGTGTGGTGCTTGTGTTTTGAAGTGTGCTTCCTGTGTGTTGAGGGGTGTGCCTGGGTGTCAGAATGTGTGCTTTGGACGGGTGAAGGGAGTGGGGTTCTGTAAGGGGTAGAGGTAGTTGGAGGGGGGCGGAATGACCGGTGACACTAGCTGCTGTCCAAGAGGAGGCCAGAAGCTGAAAAGATCTCTGTAGGCCAGACACGGCACCGTGAATGCCATCCAGATAGGCATTGGTCTGCTACACCTATGATGCTAGCCCCTGGATGGCATTGACGATGGTTGTCAGCCCTACAGAGATGGTTCTCAGGAGGTCAATAGTCTCCTCTGTGAGGGCAGCAAGACTGACTGGGGAAGGGGATGAGGTGCCAGGGCGAAGGAGATGCCCACCCTTCTGGGTGAGCGGGCACGGGCAACTCGGTGGGGAGCAATGGTATGGGGGTGGCGGAAAATGACACAGTAGGGATGGGCCCACTATTGTCTGCCAATGCCAGGGAGCTCCCATCGGAGGAGGTATCGGAGTCACTACCTCCAGTGGTAGTTGCCTCCCCCTGGTACTCCCGTCACCCTCCAACCCACTGGTCCCCTTAGCGTCGGACGACTCTGCCTCCAAGGATCCGTGGGCTACTGCATCATCACTCGCCGGTGCCTCAGGTCCCTCCCCAGATGATGCTGATGTACACAGACAACACAAGCGAACAGGGACGGGGAGACAAAACAGGAGAAACACTTGTAAATAGCTGAATGGAAGTACATTAGTGGTTCACGCATACAACCACCCAGAAAACCTTCCACCAGGCTATACACACGCTTCCGCTATACACATGGCTATGCCCCTGACTAGTGGCCAGAACCCTGCTCTACAGCCATTCCCCAACTAACTTAAGGACCTGACGTACTGCAGACTTTAACCAAACACCCGTACTCCCCACGGAACCCGTTATGTAGATGGACATCAGTCAGAGTTCCTGCCACTAGACAGCATAAATACGAATTCACACACACACCCATCAAAGGGCCAAAATATGCGATATGTACTCACCCCCCTGTGACTGCTGTGCAGCCTTCAAGTGCCCATCTGAGTACGCCACCGCCACGAAGCGCTGCATAAGTGGGGTCAGTGCCCGACAGGCACCCCCTCCTTCTTAGGAGGACTTCCCCAGCTGAGTCTCGCAGATCTTCCTCGCCCAGTGCCACAGGTCCTCCCACCTCTTCCTGCAGTGGGTGCTCCGCCAGTTGTAGACCCCCAGGGTCCGCACTTCCTTGGCGATGGCATGCGAAAGTGCCCTCTTCTGGTGGGCGCTGATCTATATGGGACACACAGAAAAGTAACACTGAGGTCAGTCACTGGCCAATCATATACAACTGGCTATACATCCACTATGGGACAGACATTTCAAACAGCTTAACAGCACACACACATGCAGCATGTCAGGAATCCTGGACCATACAGTGTCACAGGGGCACACATGTATGCAGCCAACACCCACCACTACACACATCCATGCCCCCCAATCCTCCTACTCACCTGTACCACTGCCAGACCGTAGAGCTTGGAGTAAAGGGGCAGGACCCCGTCCACAAGCTTCTCCCATTCCTCGTTGGTGAAGGCCGGGGCTCTTTCCCCTGCAACACATGCCATTTCCATGACCAGAGGCAGGACACAGCAGTGCACTCAGTGGAGTACCTGCATGCATGAGATAAGGGAGTCAAGTGAAGTTGGGGTGACGAGTTCGCGTACGCACCGCGGCGGTGTGCACCGTCACCGCCGGCGGCAATTATGATACGCCAAGATTGCCTATTGACAACCATGTTAACCAATGAATTTCCGCATTGCGGTAAACACCGCCTTACGCTATTACATCAACCGCTAGCAGTATGAGGTCACTTCCACCACAACACTTCTGGATTACAGGGGGCAGACATTTTGGCCTTAACTACGCAGTTGTAAAACCCTCATCTACACAATGCAGGCTCTATTGTCCCCTAAACACACATATGCATGTAACAATATACATTACCTCACCTGACCAGTCCTGATATATCATTGTGGTCATGTTGCTGTAATGTCACACACACTAAGCATTAGTGTTGTTGACAACCATGCCAGCAGTGCTGAATGAAAAACAATGTGTGCAGATGTATGTGTGTTCCTCGCACGTGTTTTCAACTCCTCCTAGGTACAGACCCTTGTGGCGAGGAAGGGCCCCATCGGTGTACAGACCACTTGTTGATTTGCGGACCATGGAGGAGAATCACATCATTATCAATTACAGACTCACTGTTGCAACTATTCATGAACTTTGTGCATTACTGGATCCAGCACTGACACTGGCAAATCGTAATCAGGATGCCATCCCTACTAAAGTGCAGGTGCTCTCTGCACTTCATTTCCTGGCCCCGGGCTCATTTCAAGTGACAATGGACATGGGTGAAGGCTTTTCACGGCCAATGTTTAGCATAATACTGCCAAGATTCCTGAATGCATTTGTACGACACCTACAGTCCTATGTGAGGTTTCCCCAAAGTGCTGACCTCCCTGCCATCAAGTCGAACTTCTATGCCTTTGCCAACATACCCCATGTGATAGGTGTCATCGATGGCACCCACATAGCTATCATATCCCCAAGAGTCAGTGAACAGGTATACAGAAACTGGAAGAACTTTCATTCCATGAACCTTCAATTGGCGTGTACTGCAGACCAGTACATTTTACATGTGAATGCCATGTTCCCTGGTTCAGTCCATGATTCTTTTGTGCTGAGGAACAGTAGTGTGTCACACAAGATGGAACAACCACAAGAGGACAGATGATGATCATAAGTAGGTGTTTCTGACACTTATTGCCACATAGCAGACAGCCAGGCTGTCTGCCTCTGAGGGTTGTCAATGAATGTCCTGTTTTGCACCCCTTTTCTAGGTGATTCTGGCTATCCCAACTTGCGTTGGATCCTGACACCATTGAGGAATCCTGGAACAGATGCAGAGAGGAATCACAATGAGGCCTATGCACATACTAGAAGGGTGATAGAGCGCACAATAGGTCTCCTGAAGGCTAGATTTTGTTGCGTACATATCCCTGGCCTATGGGCCTGAAAAGGTGTTCTGAATAGTGGTGGCCTGCTGCATGCTGCACAACGTGGCTGTGAGAAATTCTATCACCCTCTTGGAGGAGGAGGGTGCTGTATATCCAGACTAGCTTCCTCACAGAAGGGATGAGAGCGATGGTGATGATGATGAGGGGGAAGATGTCCATACCAGGACCCAACTGATACAACTCTACTTCCAGTAAAATTTGTGGGACAATTGGATGAGATTGCTGTCTGAGTATCATACTGTCAATGTGCCTTGTCATCTAGGGGGGTGTTGGGTCAATACTCATGGCCACTGTGACCACGTCTGCATAGGACAGATTACAATATAGTATAAAAGTTCAACACATCTGTAGGCACAACAACATGTAAGGCGTGGGGTGCATTTCCAGCTACTCAGAGAACAATAAAAGAGTTATCATACAGTTGAATCCATACTTCACTTTGTTTAAACTTACTGACAGGGGACATTGTAACAGGTGAAAAGTTCTTTTATTTGGTGCAGGGAACAAATTGTGCAGATTACAGTGATGGGAGTCGGCTACTGGTGGTTGTACAATATGGCAACATGGTTGCAGCATTGTTGGCAGTAGTGGTAGGTCCATCAATGTGTACAAGAGTTTGTTCTAGTTTTCACACGGTTTGGTGGTTGATTCAGTGGGACACTTGGAGGATAGTTCTTGCCAGAGTCACTTCTTTGAGGGGGCCTTGTTCTTGGCAGGTGTTCCTGTGCCATATCTGGGCCTGAGGGTCCTTTTGGGTGCCTGGTGTTGGTCGGTGCAGGGTGAGATGGATGTCCCCTGTGTGTCCTGAGAGGGTGGTACATGTGCAGTTGCTCCTGATGCCGTTGTTGTCCGGTCTGTATCCTGGCATGTAGTAGGGGCTTCCTGGTCTGTGTGGACCTCAGGCTGTGTTGGGACAAGGTGCAGCAGCGCACCTGCTATGCTGGCCATTGTGGCATTGTGCAGTTTCCACTGCTCCATGGCCTCTCGGTGGTGTGCTAGCTGCATCCTTTGACTCTGCTCCAGGGTGGATACTATCTGGGCCAATCTGTCCTGGGTATGGTGATATGCTCCCAGGACCTCAGAGATCACGTCATGGCCGGCAGCATCCATCCTCTGGCCTTCCTCCTGGGCCACTGATGCCCTCTCACTGGGCCTAGCCCCCTGTGCCTGTGTCCCTTCCACAGGTCTGGCGGTACCACTCGTACTGGGGCCATCGTCTTCCTGCCTGTTGTTTAGGGGGTGACTGTGGCCTCTGTACTTGTGTTCCACCAGTCTGTGGCCTGGATACACAGGTGTGGGGACGGTTGCCCATGGCTGATGTTGTTGGCTGGGTGGTAGGGGTGTCAGTGGTATCCTGGCTGAGGCTGCTGGATGGTGACAGTCCAGGACTGTGTGAGGGGCCAGGGTGATCAACATTGTCCAGGGTTCCATCCCCAGTGTCCTGGGAGGTGCCTCTGTCTCCCTGTGAGCCACTGCCACTCCTTGTCCTGTCCTTCAGGGTAGCATGGGTGGTGGTGCCTGTTGAAAGGAATGGACATGTCTGTTACATTAGCATGATCGGAGGGGGTGCACAGTACTTGGCGGGTTTGTGCAGGTTTCACACTTTGGGGCCTTGCAGGTTGCTTTCGTGAGGTTAGCATTGCTTTTTTGCTTAGGATGTGGAGGTGCATTGTGGGTGCTGTAGGCCATTGTGATTCCTTGCAGGGGTAGGTGGCTGTGCACATGGGTGTGATGCTATTAATTGTGTTTGACCAATGACTTTGTGTTTCACCACTGCGCATATTAGTTGCTCAGCGTTCACCAGTAGCACATTAAATGTTGTGTTCAGTTTAGCTGCCTGTTGGCTTTAACATGGAGTTAGCCATTACATTATGTATTCAGGTCAGCTGCCTGTTGCCTTTAACATGGCATTAGATATTACATTTGGTATTTAGGTTAGCTGCCTATTGTCTTTAACATGGCATTAGACATTACATTCTGTATTCAGTTTATCTGCCTATTGGCTTTGACATGGCATTAGACATTACGGGCCTGATTCTGACCCTGGCGGTCTATGACCGCCAGGGTGGAGGCCGGGGGTAGCACCGCCAACAGGCTGGCGGTGCTACATGGGCAATTCTGACCGCGGCGGGAAAGCCGCGGTCAGAAAAGGGCAACCGGCGGTTTCCCGCCGGTTTACCCCTGCCCAAAAGAATCCTCCATGGCGGCGCTGCAAGCAGCGCCGCCATGGGGATTCCGACCCCCTTCCCGCCAGCCTGATTCTGGCGGTTTTAACCGCCAGAACCTGGCTGGCGGGAACGGGTGTCTTGGGGCCCCTGGGGGCCCCTGCAGTGTCCACGCCAATGGCATGGGCACTGCAGGGGCCCCCTAACAGGGCCCCACAAAGATTTTCAGTGTCTGCATAGCAGACACGGAAAATCGTGACGGGTGCAACTGCACCTGTCGCACCCCAGCAAATCCGCCGGCTCCATTCGGAGCCGGCTTCATCTTTGCTGGGGCTTTTCCGCTGGGCCGGCGGGCGATCTTTTGAAGATCGCCCGCCGGCCCAGCAGGAAAGTTAAAATGGTCCCCGCGGTCATTTGACCGCGGTGCGGTGTTTGGGCGGTTTCCGCCCGGCGGGCGGTGCCCGCCGCCCGCCGGGGACGGAATGACCCCCTACATTTGATATTTAGGTTAGCCGCCTATTGGCTTTCACATGGAATCAGCCATTACATTCTGTATTCAGTTTAGCTGCCTATTGGCTTTGACATGGCATTGGACATTACATTTGATACTTAAGTTTGCTGCCTATTGGCTTTAACGTGGAGTTAGACATTGCAGTTGAGACATTGCAGATGAGCTGTGTTTTTCCAAGCTGTGTTTTTCCACATGGTAGACCAAGCTGGCGGTTTTTTACACCAGACCTTAGCTGATAAGAGCACGTAGATTTTGTGTTTACCTCTCAATCCAGTCTGAGAACGAGTGAGGCTTGGAGAATTGGCCACTCTCCATGTTTCTTCGGTTCTCACACTGAGTTTGCTTTTAAGGATGGCTCTGGACTACAGCAGAGTTAGATTGAATCTATCTTGACTTCAAACAGGAACCAGACGCCAGTTGCCTGTCTCCCGTTTGGGTAGAAAATCTCTTTCTCGCAGTTGAACTGGAGTCATCAACTTGAAGCCCCAGAAAGATGAAGCTGAGTTATAGGCCCTACAGCTTTGCCCTACGGTGATGCAATTTTGACTTTTATGCTTTGCTTTGAAGTTATGCTATAATATAATCACATGTATTTGCTGTGTACATTGCAACTGAGAAGTACTTTGATATATTTTGCTTTCATTGCTGCAACTACTTTTGAACGTGTGCTTCCAACCTACTAATTTAGTCTCTCAGGAACCTCGTGGTGAAGTAATAATAACAATAAATGTCTTCTTTAAACTCAGAAGTGCATTCCAGAGAGTTTCTGTAAGCTCGGTCATGAGATAAGAGAAGAAAAGCAGAACAATGGGGAAGGATGTGGGCCTATTAGTGGGTTTGTGGGCATGCAGGGGGACTGGATGTAGTGATTGTGGCCTGAGTGGGGTAGTGGCCCTGGTGGTTGTTGGAGGGGTGAGGTGGTGCATGCATTCCAGGAGTGTTGGATATGGGGTAACTGTAGATGACTTACCCAACTCCACTCAGGGTGCAGGATGGCCAGTACCTTTTCCTCCCAGTCAGTGTAGTCGGGTGGTGTTGGTGGAGGTCTTCCCCCACTCTTCTACACTGCACTGTGGTGCCGGGATGTGATGGACCTGACCTTCCCACGCAGGTCGTTCCATCTCTTGCGGATGCCGTCCCTGGTGGGTGGACGGTGTGCCACTGCATTGACCTTGTTCACTATTGTTTGCTATAGCTCCATCTTCCTGGCAATGGGTGTGTGCTGGACCTGTGCCCTGAATAATTATGGCTTGACCTTCAGCACTAAATACCTGTCAATGTAACAACTCTGAAATGCCCAACTGAAGATCTCATGGTGAAGATACTTGAACAAAGGTCAAAACAAGGAGTATGCTTATGAACCATACATATGACACACGTCACATAGAAAATGTCTGGAGAACAAAGTCCATTCAAAAAATGTGACACAAACAAAGCAACATTATCAAAATGTGAATGTGTCAAAAGCTTGCTCATTAAACACTCTTCTGCAGATTTGGCCGAGCATCAGCTCCCTATTTCCAAATATATACTCTGCACATTATCACAACTACAGTTCATTGTACAGCCAAAGTCATGACATCTCATGACATACTTACACTCATGAGAAAAAGCTGTCAATGAGATCTTGTCGAACGTCAGCTCCTTCCTCTTCACCACTATCATCTTCATTTGGCGTTCAGGATTCTCACCCAGTGGTATCTCAGGCTCCCCCTCCTCTGAAATGAAAGGGATATTCCTCCATAGGGACATGTTATGGAGCATGCAGCATGCCACAGTGATCTGACACACATTCCCGGGTGAGTAGAGGAGGGCTTCCCCCGGTCTTGTCCAGACAGCAAAATCTGGCCTTCAGGAGCCCAAAAGCCCGCTCCACTGCCTGCCGTCTTCTTCCAAGGGCCTCATTGAAATGGACTTCCCCTGGCGTAGTTGGTTTCCTCAGCAGTGTCAACAACCAAGGACAATTGGATATGCTGAATCTCCTGTTTTGGAACGTTACATAAGTGCCACAACAAGTCACTCAC
The DNA here is from genome assembly GCF_031143425.1 of Pleurodeles waltl. NCBI lineage: Eukaryota > Metazoa > Chordata > Amphibia > Caudata > Salamandridae > Pleurodeles > Pleurodeles waltl. Next base: position 133,366 of record NW_027150031.1, read on the forward strand.
TTCATGATTGTAGCACATGACATTGCACACACAAAATCAGGACAGATATGGCTTACGAACCAGGCAGGTCCTCTCTGGTTGCAGTTGTGACATCCGCTGGGAAATGGTGCTGTTCTGCATTACAAAGGAATCATGGGCTTAACCTGGGAACCAGGCACAGACATTTGTGATGTAGAGATCTGACCAGCAGACAACATGCACTTTGATAGAATGGAAGTGCTTCTTGCTGCAGTAGATTTGTTCACGGGCATGCAGACGCACCAAGACAATGGTGGTCATTCTGACCTCGGCGGTAAAAGGCGCCTACCGCCGGTCAGAAATCCTCCATAATCCCGCCGCGGTCGCGGAAACCCGCCACGGTCATTCTGACCCGCAGAATGCAAACCTCCGAAAATCCGACCGCCACAACAGACCGCCAGACCAGCGGTCGGCGGAAAGGTGGAGGTGACCAAACCTCCACCGCCACGCCAACAGAAATACGCCCATGCCATTACGACCCACGAATCCACGCGGCGGTCATTCAAACGCGGTATTCCATTGGCGGGACACACCGGCGCGGTCAGAATACACACAAACGAACAAAACTCAGCCACATTGGACGATTTGAATCCCACACACCTGATACACATACACACACCACTCCCACACACACAATACAATATAAAACACCCACCCACATCACCCACAAACCCCTACGCTTAAAAATTCGTAAAGAAGACAAGAGCGAGACACCAGCATCCAAAACATAACAGCCACAGCCACTCAACACCATCACCCACACACTATCCACACACAAAACAACACACACCACCACACTCAACTCACTTAAATACACATACTCCACCCCACACATCATACACACCACCCCATGGCACCCCAAAGACAACCCCGCTTCACAGACGAAGAACTCAGGGTTATGGTGGAGGAAATCGTTCGGGTAGAGCCCCAGCTGTTCGGCACACAGATACAATACACCAGCATTGCCCGGAGGACGGAGCTATGGCAGAGGATTGTCGACAGGGTGAACGCAGTGGGACAGCACCCCAGAAATCGGGAAGACATCAGGAAGCGATGGAACGACCTACGGGGGAAGGTGCGTTCCATGGTATCCAGGCACAACATCGCCGTGCAGAAGACTGGCGGAGGACCCCCACCTCAACCCCCACAATTCACATCATGGGAGGAGGAAGTCTTGAACATCCTGACGGCCTCGCAGGAGTCGGCGGAGGAATGGATACTGGTAAGTTGAAGCTTCAATACTGCTTCCCCCCCACCTGCATGCCAAATCAGACCCCAACCCTCACCCCCATCCTCGAACCCCACCCTCACCCCCACCCCCATCCTCACCCCCACCCTCACCCCCACCACCATCCTCACCCCCACCACCATCCTCACCCCCACCCCCAGCACACCTATTCCCCGCCAATGTCTCACCATCACAACCCACACATCCCAAAACCTAGGCCTGCATGCGTCCACTAAGCATGGACACCCATCACCAAAGCATGCCCAATGCATATACACATCCCCCCCACAAGCCACCCTCACCAAAGCCCCCACACACGAATGCCAGCACTTGGGGACACGGGAACCCACAGATACACCCATATGCCACACATTGAAACTATAACCATACCTCTATACCCCTGCAGGACCCGACCGTCAACACACCGCGGCGGAGGGGCCAGAATTATCCACACCCCCCACCCAAGAGGCCGTCAGCGATGACAGCAGCTCTGTCGATCTGGACACCGATGACCAGCCCGGACCATCGGGGACCTCTGGACAGTCGGTTCCCCTCACACAGGCACAGGCCACTATAGACCCTAACCCCTCTGGGAACACCAGCACAGCTCCCACCCAGCGGGCCCATGCCTCTGTCTCCAGGGCGCGTCAATCTGCGGTGTGTCTACCACTACAGGGCACCCAGGATAACCCACCACCCCAACAACAACAGGGACCTGGGGGCAGTGGTAGTGGGCACACCGGCCAGGGGGCAGAGGCCCAGGGAAACAGGGCAACTCGGCGGGCAGCTGTGCGACAGGGGGGGGAGGAGAGGCCCAGGGAACCCACTCTCCACGAGGTCCTCACCACCATCATGGGAGCATACAACCGCTCCCAGGAGACGATGGCGACGGTACTGGCCCGGTTCCAGGAGATCCAGGTGCTGCAGGAGGAACACTATCGGGGGTACAGGGAGGACATCAGAGCTATCAACACCACCCTGGTTACCATGGTAGGGCTGCTGCAGGACCTCGTAAACAGCAGGGCGGACACTGAACAACACCCAAGGGCCCCTGCCACTAGCCTGGACCAAGAACAGCCATCCACCTCCGCCGGCGCTAGTGGACAGGAGGCCCCCGCACAGCAGCAGCCCACCAGACCCCCACCTCCTGCAGGAGAAGAACCACCCCGCAAGAGGGCCCTGAGATCTCGCAAGACAGAGTAGGATGTCAAGACCCCCGCCAGCAATGGATACCACCTGATGTCATCCCACTGTCCCACATTGTCACCCTGTCCATCCTCGAACTGCCCATGCTCCATCTCTCCACAGGCCTCTGGACAATGCACCTGTGTGACTGTTACTCTGGACTCTGCCATGGACATTCCTTCACCATAGCCCCCACCCACTTGAAACCACCCATCCCATTTTGAGCACTTCAATAAACACCTATTTTGCACCAAAATATCAGGAGTCTGGCTGTGATTTCAATAGATTGTAATTGACATGACAGTGCAAATATGTCCTTGTACATGGTGAAGTCAACAAACAGCTGCCACAAAGCTGTAGTCCATGGGGAAACGAAGCACAGGACTCGTAGTGGGGACCCCAGATCTGAAATAGGGAGGGAAAAGCCAAAACTCAGTCATCATACACTGGGGCAAATAGACAGGCAGCAGAGATGCTGCAGAGTAGTTAACATTTACTAAATTATCTTTGAAATGTTACCTGTGTCCTATTGGAAGTACTGTTCAATGATTCTGTCCCTGTTGTCTGTTTCAGCCCCGTCGTCTTCCTCCTCGTCACTCTCCTCAGGTTCCACCGCTGCCACAACACCACCGTCTCGACCATCCTCCTGCAGGAAAGGCACCTGGCGGCGCAAAGCCAGGTTGTGAAGCATGCAGCAGGCCACGATGATGTGACACACCTTCTTAGGTGAGTACATTAGGGATCCACCGGTCATATGCAGGCACCTAAACCTGGCCTTTAGGAGGCCAAAGGTGCGTTCGATCACCCTCCTAGTACGCCCATGGGCCTCATTGTACCGTTCCTCTGCCCTGGTCCGGGGATTCCTTACTGGGGTCAGTAGCCACGACAGGTTGGGGTACCCAGAGTCCCCCACTAGCCATACACGGTGTCTCTGTAGCTGTTCCATCACGTAAGGGATGCTGCTATTCCTGAGGATGTAGGCGTCATGCACTGACCCTGGGAATTTGGCATTTACATGCGAGATGTACTGGTCAGCCAAACACACCACCTGGATGTTCATTGAATGGTAACTTTTTCTGTTCCTGTACACCTGCTCCCTGTCTCTTGGGGGAACCAAAGCCACATGGGTCCCATCAATGGCACCAATTACGTTGGGAATATGTCCAAGGGCGTAGAAATCACCCTTCACTGTAGCCAATTCGCCCACCTCAGGGAAAATGATGTAGTTCCTCACGGATTTCATCAGGGCAGACAACACTCTGGATAACACCTTCGAAAACATGGGCTGAGACATCCCGGAAGCAATTCCCACGGTTGTCTGAAATGACCCACTTGCCAAGAAATGTAGTACTGACATGACCTGCACCAGAGGGGGAATCCCTGTGGGTTGGCGGATGGGGGACATCAGGTCGGGCTCCAGCTGGGCACACAGTTCATGGATAGTGGCACGGTTAAGACGGTAGGTCAGGATAATGTGGCGTTCTTCCATTGTCGACAGGTCCACCAGCGGTCGGTACACGGGAGGATTCATCCGTCTCCTCGCCCAACCCAGCGGACGGTGCCTAGGAAGGACAACATGGAGCACACAGTCAGGCAACCCACAGGTACGTACTCACAGCTAGCACAGTATACGATTCTCTATGCAGTGAATGGCGTGTCTGAGTGGCTATGCAAGGCCTAGGCCTGTGTGACGCAGTTGAAATTGAGCCATGTGGGCCCTGGAAATGGCGGCTGCCTGACCTGTGAAGTGTGACAATGGGATGTGAGGTCAATGCGCTGGCGTGGCACACCGCGGCGGGCGGCGGGCGAAGACCGCGGCGCGAAGCCGCATTGGTTAACATTGAAGCCTATGGGTTTCAGGAGCCAATGGCGAAGGGCGCCGGCGGTGGCGGGATGCACCGCCGCGGTACGCACCGCCGCGGACGTGACCGCCATTTTCTATCTACTTATCCACTTGCGACTTGAACTTTCACAGGAGAGGACCTATACTGCAAGTGTTGCTGTGACCTCGGTCTGGAAGGGACAATGGCTGCTGCGACTGGGGAAAGGGCCCCTGCCTTCACTGGAGAGGAGTTGGAGAAACTTGTGGATGGGGTCCTCCCCCAGTATGCGCTACTCTACGGTCCTCCAGACCAACAAGTGAGTTTAATTCAATATGGATTTGGGGCCACTGGCTGGCTTGGGGGCCTGGCGGGGATGGGGGGCATGTTGGGGCTGGCGGGGGGCCTGGCGTGGGGCCTGGCGGGGATGGGGGGCATGTTGGGCCTGGCGGGGGGCCTGGCGGGGATGGGGGGCATGTTGGGCATGGCGGGGGGCCTGGCGGGGATGGGGGGCATGTTGGGCCTGGCGGGGGGCCTGGCGGGGATGGGGGGCATGTTGGGCATGGCGGGGGCCTGGCGGGGGGCCTGGCGGGGATGGGGGGCCTGGCGGGGATGGGGGGCATGTTGGGCATGGCGGGGGGCCTGGCGGGGATGGGGGGCATGTTGGGCATGGCGGGGGGCATGGCGGGGGGCCTGGCGGGGATGGGGGGCATGTTGGGCATGGCGGGGGGCATGGCGGGGGGCCTGGCGGGGATGGGGGGCATGTTGGGCATGGCGGGGGGCCTGGCGGGGGGCCTGGCGGGGATGGGGGGCGTTGGGCCACTGGAAAGGAAAATGCTGAGTAACTTGAACGTGGTATTTCTCCCTCCCTGTACGTGTCACATAGGTCCGCGCCCATGAGAAGATCGGGATTTGGCGTGCCATCGCCAAGGAAGTCCGGGCCCTGGGGGTCCACCATCGACGGGGCACCCACTGCCGCAAGAGGTGGGAGGACATCCGCCGCGGGACCAAGAAGACCGCCGAGTCTCTGCTGGGGATGGCCTCCCAACGTAGGCGGGGTGCCTGCCGTCAACTGAGCCCCCTGATGTTCGGATCCTGGCGGTGGCCTACCCTGATTTGGATGGGCGCGTGAGGGCAGCACAGCAGACACAAGGGGGTGAGTACAAGCATTATCTACTCTGTTGTCGCGCAGTGGAGGTGTCTGGGTGGGGGAGGAGGGCTGGGGGTCCCCCTAGGCCAGGGCGATATCTGTAGGCTGGGCACCCCCGTAAGCCCCTGTGTCCCCAGCCACCACCCTCAGTAGTTTGTCAGTACAGCCATCCCTGGGCCGTGTCATCCATGGGTGCAGTTGTCAACTCTAGGCGTGTAGGGCATGTTCCACGGAATGCGTAGCGTACCCCAAGTGCGCAACTTAGTGCAGGGGGCATCTGTGTCTGTCATGTCCGCTAACTGTACCGGAGATCCATGTACTCAATATCCCTTTATTTCTCTCTCCCCCCCCCTTTTTGTTTGTCTTTCTGTGCTTGTGTGCATCAGCATCATCAGGCGGAGGAGAAGTGGCATCGGGGCATGAGGGAGCTGCATCTCACATGGCCCAGGAGGGCCATGCCACAGAGTCAGACTGGACCAGTGAGACGGAGGGCGAGGGGAGCTCCACGACGGGGACGACTGGAGCCTGCAGCGACACGGACACGTCCTCGGAAGGGGGCTCCCTTGCGGGGGTGGCACCATCCGTGCCCCCCGCCATTACAGGTACAGCCGCCACCCAGCGCACCATCTCCGCCCTCCCAGCAGCCCCTCCGCGTTCGCCCCGTGCCCGCTCTGCCAGGAAGCCGGGCATCTCCTTCGCCCCAGGCACCTCAGGCCCTGCCCCTGTTACCCCCGCTGCCCTCAGTGAGGAGGTCATTGACCTCCTCCGAACGCTCATTGTTGGGCAGACTACCCTTTTGAATGCCATCCAGGGGGTGGAGAGGGAGGTTCATCGCAGCAATGCGTACCTGGAGGGCATTCATTCGGGTCAGGCTGCCCATCAGCGATCGTTCCAGGCTCTGGCCTCAGCACTGACGGCAGCCATTGTCCCTGTCTCCTGCCTGCCTCTACTAACTCCCTCCTCCCAGTCTCCTGTTCCTCTGCCTGTCCCACCCACACCATCAGACCAGCCTGCACACACCTCAACACCCAAGAGAAGCTCATCCAAACATAAGCACCACAGATCACGCAGACATTCACACACGCAACATTCCGATGCAGACATGCCAACAGTCACTACCACCTCTGTGACCCCCACCTCCTCGTCTCCCTCCTCCCTCCCTGTGACGTCTACACTCACACCTCCATTCACCTCACCATCAGCCAGTGTTTCCATCACCAGCACACCCTCCACTCCAGTCCGCACACGTGCAGTCACCACCCCCACTGCCATTTACACGTCCCCTGTGTCCTCTCCCACTGTGTCTGTCACCCCCTCTTCCACACCACACAAACGCAGCCACCCACCCACCCAACAGCCATCCACCTCACGACAGCCTATCCCTCCTGCACCTGAACCCAAAGACAGCAAACGTGACTCACCTACAACCACATCCTCTCCCTCCACTCCCATTCCCACTGTACCTACCACTCTCCATTGTCCCAAGAAGCTCTTCCTCGCCACTACTAACTTCTTTCCTGACCCTGAGCCCCCCCCTCCTTCTCGTCGGGGTAAGAAGAGCACCTCAGCCACCACCAGCCCTGCAGCCCCCTTGACAAGGGTGCAGGGGTATTGGAGCCCGCCAGCCCGCATGTCTGGATCTTCGCCCAGCAGCAAGGGGACAGCCAGCCCACCCCCTGGGAAGAGGAGCAGAAGGCGGAAGGGGCGCCGCAGGAGCCCGCCTTCTACATCCCCCCCGGACACCACCCAGAGACAGTCACCAGCCACAGCTCCAAAGGGAGGAAAGGGCCACAGGCCGACGACTAAGGAGGGCAAGGGCAGCAAGTTGGAGAGGTCAGGCAGCAGGCCTGCTGCCCAGGAGGAGCCCACAACCCCCATAGCCGCTGCCCCGGGAGGAACCGGCACAGTTGCCCCGGGAGAGCCCACCAGCCCCATAGCCGCTGCCCAGGGAGGACCCAGCCCAGCTGGCCAGGAGGGCCCCACCACCCACAGCCCAGGTGGGCAGTGAAGGAGCACCATCCCCGCTGCCCAGGAGGGCACCACCAGGCATTTAGCAGTTGGCCATAGACCGTCCGCCGTCTCAAGAACCGCTGAACTGGGCCCTTCAAGGCAAGAACCGCTGAACTGGGCCCCGCCGTCTCAAGAACCGCTGAACTGGGCCCTTCAAGGCAAGAACCGCTGAACTGGGCCCTTCAAGGCAAGAACCGCTGAACTGGGCCCCGCCGTCTCAAGAACCGCTGAACTGGGCCCTTCAAGGCAAGAACCGCTGAACTGGGCCCTTCAAGGCAAGAACCGCTGAACTGGGCCCTTCAAGGCAAGAACCGCTGAACTGGGCCCCGCCGTCTCAAGAACCGCTGAACTGGGCCCTTCAAGGCAAGAACCGCTGAACTGGGCCCTTCAAGGCAAGAACCGCTGAACTGGGCCCCGCCGTCTCAAGAACCGCTGAACTGGGCCCTTCAAGGCAAGAACCGCTGAACTGGGCCCCGCCGTCTCATGAACCGCTGAACTGGGCCCTTCAGGGCAAGAACCGCTGGCCCTTTGGCAGACGTGGCAGGGCAGGATCTATCTTGGGCAGGGCTGCAGGATGTCCTCTGGCCAACTTGCCTCCTCCAGTGGCAGTGGGGTCTGTTATGGACTGTATGGACTGTGGCTTTGCTCTCCCCAGGATGGCCCAGTGGGCAGGCCACCCACTGTATGGACTGTATGGACTGTGGCTTTGCTCTCCCCAGGATGGCCCAGTGGGCAGGCCACCCACTGTATGGACTGTTTGGACTGTGGCTTTGCTCTCCCCAGGATGGCCCAGTGGGCAGGCCACCCACTGTATGGACTGTATGGACTGTGGCTTTGCTCTCCCCAGGATGGCCCAGTGGGCAGGCCACCCACTGTATGGACTGTATGGACTGTGGCTTTGCTCTCCCCAGGATGGCCCAGTGGGCAGGCCACCCACTGTATGGACTGTTTGGACTGTGGCTTTGCTCTCCCCAGGATGGCCCAGTGGGCAGGCCACCCACTGTATGGACTGTATGGACTGTGGCTTTGCTCTCCCCAGGATGGCCCAGTGGGCAGGCCACCCACTGTATGGACTGTATGGACTGTGGCTTTGCTCTCCCCAGGATGGCCCAGTGGGCAGGCCACCCACTGTATGGACTGTGGCTTTGCTCTCCCCAGGATGGCCCAGTGGGCAGGCCACCCACTGTATGGACTGTTTGGACTGTGGCTTTGCTCTCCCCAGGATGGCCCAGTGGGCAGGCCACCCACTGTATGGACTGTATGGACTGTGGCTTTGCTCTCCCCAGGATGGCCCAGTGGGCAGGCCACCCACTGTATGGACTGTATGGACTGTGGCTTTGCTCTCCCCAGGATGGCCCAGTGGGCAGGCCACCCACTGTATGGACTGTTTGGACTGTGGCTTTGCTCTCCCCAGGATGGCCCAGTGGGCAGGCCACCCACTGTATGGACTGTATGGACTGTGGCTTTGCTCTCCCCAGGATGGCCCAGTGGGCAGGCCACCCACTGTATGGACTGTTTGGACTGTGGCTTTGCTCTCCCCAGGATGGCCCAGTGGGCAGGCCACCCACTGTATGGACTGTATGGACTGTGGCTTTGCTCTCCCCAGGATGGCCCAGTGGGCAGGCCACCCACTGTATGGACTGTATGGACTGTGGCTTTGCTCTCCCCAGGATGGCCCAGTGGTCATGGAGTCCCCTCGTGGATCTGGCGTCGTGTACTCAAGTGGCTGAGGTGCCCCCCCTTCCCTTCCCCCTGAGGTGCCTGTCCTATTTTCTTTCTGATGCCCCTGCAGTGTTCTCTCCGTGGAGTTCTTGTCGTGGGACTGGGCCTTGCCCCTTTGCACAGGACCCCTGTGATCCACGGACAGTGGTTGGACTACATTTAGTAGCTGTATATATTTTGTACATAGTTTATTTATTTATTGGGATTAATGGCGTACATATTTCAATATATCTGCCCGTTTATGATCTCTTCTTTTGGTCTTTGCATTATTTCGGAGGGGGGTGGTTTGTGGGTTGTGACAGTGATCTGTGGGAATGCATTGATGTGTGTGTTGTAGTGGGTGTGGGTGGGTGGGTGTGTGCCGGTAATCTTTTCCCTCCCCTGTGTCGTAGGTGCAGTACTCACCGATGTCTTCCGCGCCGCCGGGCGTGCTCCTGGTATATGAGGAGGAATAGGAGTGCGGGGATGACCTGTAACTCTGGCTCCATACTGCCGGAATCTCGCATGGAGTGCGTAGAGGTGAGCGTTTTCCCGTTCGTAGTCTGTTTCCGCCGTGTTCTTATCGGCGGTGCTCCCGCCCCGGAAAAGGTGGCAGATTGGTGGGTCGTAATAGGGTGGGCGGTACTTTGTCTGCCGCCGGGCTGTTGGCGGGAACCGCCGCGCTGTTTGTTTGTACCGCTGTGGCGGTCGGAGTGTTAAGTTGGCGGGCTGTGTTGGCGGTTCCCGCCAGGGTCAGAATTGCATATTTTAGACCGCCGGCCTGTTGGCGGCTTGGCCGCCGCTTTATCACCGACCGCCAGGGTCAGAATGAGGGCCAATATGTGTGTCATCAATGGCTCCCATTACATGTGGGAGGCGACCAAAACCATAGAAGTCAGGCTTCACATTGGCTAAATCCTCATGTCTGGGGAACAAGATATAGCTGTCAATTTGTTTCATCATTGCTGATAGCACATTTCTTAACATACCACTGAACACAGGTAATGACATAGCACCAGTTATGGCCACTGTGCATTGGAAGGACCGGGTGGCCAAGAAGTGTAATACTGCCAAGCGTCTCACAATGAGTCGTATCCATGCTGGATTTGTGTTTTCGAGCATCATATCTGGCTCCAACTGACGACATAAATCCACAACAGTTTGCCCATTCAGATGGAACTGTTTGATGATGTGACACTCTTACATGGCTTGAAGGTATGTCAATGGATGGTACACTGGAGCTTGTCACCTCCTCTGTCTCCCAGGCTACCTATTTGCGAAATTATATGAGTTGGAGCATTAGTCACTGTGTTCACACCAACATCCATGATCAATAAGACCAAAATCATGTGACAAAGCATTACTGACTGGAAAAACATTACACCCATTACTAATCAAAGCTGTCTACTACTCAAGGGGTAAATGTGCCCCCCTGGTTGTCTACACATGTGTCTACAACATGGATTTGGGCATTACCCAACTATCTGCTCCTCATGTTCCCCTCGAAATTTAACAGTCTGTATTGACTGCCAAAAATACCGTCAACAGCGGTGAACAGTGCATCGCCGTAATATGGCATCTGTGACCAGCAGCACACTACTATGGTGATTGTGTAGCGAGCCTACACAACAAGACTGCTTTGCATTGTTTGAGATGATCAGACACATATATTGAAGTTGTGACGCATTTAGCAGGACCCAATACTGTAGTTACAACCGCTAAAATGGCAGATGCCTGCCTTCATTTACTGGACATTAGGAATCGCCCACAGGCGCTGGCAGAAGTTGACCACTGGTGGTGGGCGGTTTCAACCGCGGGGGACACAGCCATAGGCTAACGTTTGTGACTTTGACAAACGTGGCCCAATGACTGTGGACGGTGGCGATGACCACGTATGTGGCATACATGTACACCTCATTTTGCTAAATCTCTTGACTCCTGACACACCTGTCATCAACACCTCGTCCAGTTCAACTTCTGTGTACCGCGTCTGGGAGCAATCATGCCAGGCCAAGCAGGTGAAATGGTCCCTGCGTTGTCTCCGGAGGAGCAGGAGAGGCTCATTTAGGAGGCTCTTCCCCTGTATGGTCAGCTCATGGCTCACCATAGGAGCAGGTAAGAACCTCATAGGCATATTTGACTCTGTTTAACACCATCCTTTCTTTCCTCACAGTCTACAATGTTCCTTTGAGTGCCAATGACACTTTTTAGGTGCCTGTTGTCACATTTTGTGCTCCATACATGGGATGTACATGGTGTTGGTAGTGGAGACAAGTACTCTATGTATTTCACATTACCATTGTGTTGTGTGATGTGTGATAAGCCATAGGTCCTCCTTCTGTTGCATTCAGATATCTAGGCAAGGATACTTTACAGTCATACAATGACATATCTTTGAATAGCATTAGCTGTGTATGTATACTGTTTGAGTCATTTGAGGATCTCGTTAGCAATGTGCATAGTCCCACAGATCACTCAGCTCACATCTGGCCTTGCCAAACTGTTATATGAGAGCTAAGTAAAACTGACTGTGCCTTTCAGAGTGCCACATAACTCTGAACCCAGATAGAGGCTGGGCATAGGATGTACTGTCATGCATGTAAGTGATAAAAATGAGGGTGTCGTAGGTTCTGTATGCTCAGCCTGCAGAGACCAAGGCCTGTCAAATGTAGAGTTCCTGTGGCTATGAGGCTGTGGCTCCAGGCCCACTTCCTGTAGACCTGCATTTCCTTGGATGTGGCCATAATGAGTCTTCAGTGGCAAGACTTGGCCTGAAGGCCTTTGTACATTGATGATGTTAGGAATGGGTACTGAGGTAACCCCCTGAGCTAATACATATTTGCGTTGACACTCATTGGCAATGTGTATCTTTGACTTATAACAGGTCCCTTACTCCTACAGCTCTGTTGTCACCATTACATAAGTCATATTTGTACAGTACAGGCGTACTGAACAAGTGACAAACAAACAGTGCAGATAGTTGGTTGATTCAGGGGAAGGCATGACATGTGACTCATTAGCTTGGTTACATGCAGCCAATCAGACCAAGCATACCTTAGCATGTTGGATGCCGCCTATGTATGATTGCCACACATGGTAAAACGTGTGTTCTGCGCTATAAGTACATACCATACAAACCCACACTGAAGTAGTATGAGATTACAAGTGAGCCACATGTCCACACATGCGCAGGGAAGAGACTTTCTGTGCCCACCATGGAAGCCCTTTCATTGTCACTTACGTCTTAGGGTATAGTCTGTATGGTGGCAGTTGCCTGTCACAGTGGTGTGTTGTGTTTCATTGTGGCTCACATCACAGTACACGCTGTTTGAGTCTGGGCTACATGATGTCAGTGGGCTTGCTTAGTCAGTGAAGGACATGAGCAGGGTAATGGGTTAGTCTGCAGATGACCTCAAAAGTGTGTATATATGTCCCTGTACTTATCAGCATGTGTGCTTTACACCTGTGGTGTGTTAACAATTATGACATTTTTATGCTTGTGTTTCTGAAATGTGTGTGACACAACTAGTTGGCCAAAAAAAAAGGAACTGTAACCTTGTCATTTGTCTATTGCATCCACACAGGTCAATGCCCATCAGAAGAAAGGGATTTTGAGAGCCATCACCCAGATGGGGTCGGCCCTGCAGTTCCATAGCTGGCAGAGCACTCACTGTTCCAAGAGGTGGGAAGGCCTGAAACGCGGGCCGGGAAGATCTCGGAGGTCCAGTTGGGGTTGTCCTCCCAACGTAGGCAGGGCTCACACCAGAGCCTGACCCCTCCTGATGGCCCACATTATGGCAGTGGCCTACCCCAAGCTTTATGGGCTTTTGAGGGGAGCACAGCAGCTACAAGGGGGTAGGACCTGGGCATATTCCTGCCTGTTACATTGCCAAGTTGATGTGCTAGAGTCTGCCATCTTGCGCTGAAGATTGGAGATGGGCCATATGTGACACACCAGATGAGTTATTTTTTGTGTAGGTATGGAAGTTGGTGCATGCTGGTGTGCCTTGCCTATTGACCCAGTGACCTAGGGCACAGCAGAGTACAGTCGAATACCAATATGCTCTCCAGGGCCAGCACATAACTGAGCACAGTGATCAGTTAGGTCATGCTGTTTGTGTTGTGGTTGTCATTTGTGCCCAACAGTCCACTTGTCTTCAGTGTGTCAGACCCAACAACATGTGGTAATAGATCACTGTACTCAGCCATGTGGGGGAGGCTAGCTGTCCCCCACAGGCCACTTGTCTTCAGTGTGTCACTAGTACTGGTTCC